>NC_024801.2:20919815-21223614 GCF_000309985.2 Brassica rapa | reverse complement strand
AATTATGTGGAAAGACCATATCCTATTATTTGTTTCTTCTCTTGAAGGTTTGTTTCTTTCTCTCAGTCCCCGCAACAGCGGTAGCAGCTTGTGGTGTCTCTTGTTGAGGATCTTCAGGTAAAATCGTGTGAAAAAACTTTATAGAGGAACAACTTGGTTACAGATTAACTTGAGCATCTTCCTCCCTCTCATCCATTTCAGCAACAGCTTCATATGAGTTTTGCTGTTTATTCCACTAACCCCAGCTTCCTGTTATTATATTTAACACAGTGAAACATACTATTCAGACCATTTCAACCCCTAAGTCAAAACATCTCAGACATCGTAAACCTAGAAATGAACAAGGGCCGGGGAAGCAAACCTGAGCGCGGAGCCAAGTGTTGGGAACGGAGAGAGGACCATGTTTCTTGAAGACATCGTAGAGAGAAGTGGAGATGATGTGAGCTTCTTGGATCGATACCTTAGGGTTTATCTTTCTGACGTTTACAGCTCGTTCTCTCGACATGTATCTCACCAACAACAGAGAGTTAGAGCTCATCTCGTTCTCTAAAACAGCCGCGGAGGCTCTACAGAGCTTTCTTAGTCCTCCTCCTCCGCCCGTGAACCACATTCTCTCTCTCTTCCTCGCCGTCA
Source organism: Brassica rapa (assembly GCF_000309985.2). NCBI lineage: Eukaryota > Viridiplantae > Streptophyta > Magnoliopsida > Brassicales > Brassicaceae > Brassica > Brassica rapa. Next base: position 21,222,981 of record NC_024801.2, on the reverse strand, counting down.
CTTTCCCAGATTTCGTTGGATCTGGCCGGAATGAGTTAGGTCTATCGCTTTTCCTTTGATATTTCCAAAATAAAAACCCAGTTCAAGCAACTGAACAACCTCTGTGCTGATACGCTATAGCACTAAGTGTCACAAAAGATGTAAGATACCAACTTTGCGTTGCTAGCGATGGGCTTTTTGGTTGCAATGGATTCTAACAGAAGATGCTACGTACAAATGATAGAAGTTAAGGCGCAAAATCGTAGTCATGTGTTCGCCCTCGACTTCGCTGTATCTTGACTAATCTTAGTGTTGATGGTTCTTTTGGTGTTTGTTTGTATTTCTGTTTTTTAATGGGTTTATTTAGCTCTCTTTTGTTTTTGAGTATTTGCACTCTCTACCAATAGGATGTTTCTCAGAAATTAGGTTTATTCATTTACCGGTTAAAATAAAAATATGAGAGTGAATAAATATTTAGAGAAAATTACTGGATAGGACTACACTAATTCTATCATATTATGCCTCTTTGTTCCAACAATATATCTCCTGGTAAGGAAAAAAATAATATATATTATATATATACATTTCCAATTAATAGGATATGATATTTTAGTTAATTAATTAGACATATTAGATGATAGTTTATAATTTGAATGGTGCCCAAAAAAATAAATTTATAATATGAATTGTTCATTGTAATCTATAAGTTTATCTTTGTTAGAAAATCAAACAGATTTGCAAACTATAATTACTAAAACGAACATAACCAATATTTTCTACTTTCAGTTTACCAAATTATACTAGTTAACTACAGAAATATAAACATATTATTTTCATATAAAATCAGTAAGATCAATATACGGTTATGACCTTTAATATGAAACTCATATTTTTGGCCAGATGTGAAGTTAAAAGAGAACAAGCTAACCAAGCGGTATAAAATATTTTGTATTACTATATATATTTGAATCCAAAATATATACTATTTTACATTTCAGCATATTTTACAATTTAATTTGAAAAAAAAAACATGATAAACATTTTGTTACTATGGTAATAATATTAGTTTGTGTATGAAATATTGTATTTAAGAGGTTGAACCATTTTCCAGGAAATTAAAACCATATGCATATCATTACATGTTTATTACTTTTATTTATTATAAAATACAAATATTATTGAACTGAAAATTAAAGGTAATTTATCCCATTGTGTTTCGTTCACCCTTGGGTTCCATTCAAGGTTTCAAAGCTTAAGAGTTCCAACATATCGTTCAGTGAGACTCCCGAAGTATAGACTACCGTCGAACTCGTTAACTTCGCTAAGAAAATTATATAGAAGAGGAACATAAATTCTCTGAATCACTTCACCGTTAGAGTCGACTTTGGCGACGGCTGTTTGGTTGGTAACCCTCTGCACGGCAGCGATCCAAAAGTTTCCAGTAGAACCAATTCTTCTGATACTGCTAGGGTGTAAACTTGATGGCGAATTGCTGAAGTCTTCAGAAGAACCAGCTTTAGGTCCTTTTATCCAATACCTCTTGATGTTATTCTTTGTAAACTGACTAACCAGCACGAAAGAACCATCCGAGCTTACGGTACAACCAGCTGCGCCGCCTAGACCTTCCATCAATACGGTGACAGTCTTTGTTGATGGGTCGTACTTGTAGAGTTTTCCCGTGGCGTCATTCAGACGCAACAGAAGATGCATTTGGCTACATACATAACAAAAAGTAAGAAACAAATGTATCCGAAAGCAAAAGATATTTGAGTGAGTACTTTTTTTAACCCAATTAAAATCATTATAGGTTAATGTTTTGGAATGGTTTTTCTTATGAAGACCGTTTACTATTCAAAAAAAAGTTCATCAATAATTACGTTGTAATTTAGTCGGATCTATCTTTTTTTTTAGACTTGTTTGCTTTTTAAATATTGTTAAAAAGTGGCGAAAATTATAATTTTATATCATCTGTAACTGTAAAACTAGTTATGTAATAAAAAAGACCCATTTGCCACACTTTTTAATCAAATGATGATCAAAACAATTAGTACATGTATAGAAGAAGAGAGGAAGATAAAGAAGAAACTTACTATGCGCTTAAGTGTGAGCTCAAGGAAGTGAAGTAGACGATACCGGTTGTTGGATCAACGTCAAGACCATTGAGAGACTTGAAGGGATTTCCATCAACACCGTCGGCGATCTTCACGGCTAAACCACCGGCGGGAGAAACAATGTGAAGACCCAACAGAGCATCGGCGACGTAGAGCTCACCTGTTTTCTCATTGAAGGCTATCCCCGCCGGTCGGCCGCACCTTTTGGAGGAAATCGGTTCTTGTAAAACGTAGCACAATAAAGAGTTCCTGAATTGTAATAAGAACAATTGAAACCAGTGAAATTAAAATATATAAATGATGTTATTATTTGTATTTCTAGGTTTTGTTTGTGTGTATGATATCATATAAAAAAAATATATTGATCAGAGTTGGATATTACATATATATTAGACATTCTCCATTTTTTGGGTAATATACATCACATGTATATTGACACGTGAAATTGTCATCGTTAGTGAAGTCTACGTACTTTTTTATACCATGTTATAATCCCTAACAACATACTTCCTCATCGAATAAATAAAACTAAAACAACTTACGATGATTCTGTGATGCGTGCAAAAGTGACAAAACCCTTCTCGGGAGTATACTTGAGGATTGTACCGCCGGAGACTCCAGTGTAGAATCCCTTTTCTGTGGAATTAAAGGCGAAAGATTGAGGGCCGGACATAAGTATTGGCAGCGGAAGTGACTGGAAAGACGCGTCAACCGAGATGACCGCACACAAAAGAGAAAGAAGAAGGAGAAGAGATATTGTGGACAAAGATGACATCATATCGTTTCTTTAGTTTTTTTTTCGTATTGCTCTATAATTATTATTGCGTGAGGCTTTGTAATCTGCATGTATGTCTATTTATAGGTTTGTGATTTTTGTCTTCTCTATTCCATATGTTAAAACATTGACAGCACATGATACATTCTTGTTTGTTATTATTTTTAAAAGGGGAATGAGTCGAAAAAAAATAAAGTGCAAAAGTAATTACTCCCAACACATAAAATTTGTTAACAGAGTTTATTTTCTAATTTTTGAGATTTCGTTCAGATTTCAAATCCATTAAAATAATAAATTAAACTATAATCAATTTACACACGCGTAGTACGACAATCCTTTTAAATCATGCTTTGTTCTAGAATATGAATTCTTTAAGACAACATAATTTATAATTTATTAAGATACATAACCCTAAACTAAATTTTTACTGAATTTAGACTTTAATCTTCCAAATTATATTTCTAAGTAATTTACCAAATATGTTAACACTTAACACACTAATGATAACAACAATCATGTCAACACCAACACACATCATGCTTGATCACCACATATAACTCTGTCACATGCTACGTCGTCACGATAAGCTTAATCAACACAAGCTTTGAATAATGACAGACACCGTCAAACCACTTACACCCCCCGCCCCCCCCCCCCCCCCACCATTTACATATTCGAGAAGAAATTTTATCTATAAACTGCACATATGTTTAAGAACTAATCTTAATTTTTTAATAGATTTGGAATATCTCCAGACTAATTAAAAATATTTTTGCCGATAAAAATAAATAACAAGGAGAGAGCACAACTTCTACAAGCAAGTTATATAAAATTTATTATGTATTTTTTTAGGGATTATTGAAAAACTCGACTACCCATGAGAAACTCAAGTTTGTGAGATTGTTATCATGACAGCTAAGCATTCGTTGTTTAGCTGTCTTGTATTATTTATACTGGTACATTGTAACAGTATGTTGTATATGATAGTACATGTCTTGTAATATAAAAACTGCAATATGTATTACTAAACAAATTTTGATACGGGGCATCATCATACATGCTACCCATTCGCCACTTAAAAAATATTATAAAGATTTGAAGCAAAACAATTGATTAACAATGAAAAATATGTGATTACTACAACTAAACATGAAGCCATATCGAAAACAGTTGGCTAACAAATACATATGAATGGATAACAAAGTGAAGATGTAAGATATCCGCTTTGGAATAGTCGCTGATGTAGTTACTGAAGCAGACGTTGTGGTGAATGGTGAAGACCATGTGAAGTTAATGTGCTGAGCTGGAGTCGTGTAAACTTGGAGAGCAAGAAAGTATTTTGGAGATATAGAAAGATAAATAAATTTGAAGAACAAGTTTATGACTTAGAAGAGAAATAAGTGCATTTCAAGAAAAGGAAGAGGAATAAGTGCATTCCAATAAAATATCAAAATCTATAATTTTTAATAACAAATGTAATCATAAATAATTGTAACATGATTATGTCCGTTTGTGCGGGCAAAACACCTTGTTATCTAGTAATAACTAATAAGTTCTGCAAAGTAACCATGTGTTCTTCAAAATTTTGGCATATATATATCTATTTTATACAAGATTTTAAGGTTTTTCTAAAAGTAAAATATTAATCTATAAGCCATACAGGGAAACAATCTTACATAACATTTATGATTTTCTCTATCAACAAGTACTAAGAAGTTTCCGTTTATCTTTCAGAATTTTGACACATAACTCTGTTTTATCCATTTTTATAAAAGTGTAAGGTTTTCTCTAAAAAAAGGTTTAATATGTAAATCAAAAATGGAAACTGCTTTATGTTTACTATATCAATCATAAATGAAAAATATCTAAAGAAATAAGCAAATACATTTTAAAATAGTTAAATTGACTTACACAATTGCTTAATCCGGCAAATTTTCCACATAAGTTACTATAGTTGCTCGTAATAACAACCTCTCGTGATTATTTAATTTTAACATATGGAGTTATCTCACAAAAATAATTAATACAAGTACAGTATAACCCAATGATCTAGATATCATGTTTTCCAAAAAAAAAAAACTTGTTTCTATGTTATTACTAGTTTTTTTTTTTTTGTCACAAAATGTTATTACTAGTTTACTGTCAAATATATAATATAAACAATTTTAATTTAAAAATTAAAATTTTATCTGTAATTTGATCCGGTCTACTGAATTGGAGTAATTCCTTTGAACCGGTCTATATTTGAACCAAAACAATTAGCTGTAATATAGAACCAAAAGTTTTAGCAGGGTCCTATATTATTAACAAAAGTTCTTTTAGGGTCCTAAATTTTTAAGAAATATTATCATCCAACATATATAAACAAGAGGCTGTAAGAACATAGAGAAAAGTTTCTTTAAAACATGTCTTTAACGTGAATTTGTAAAGCTATTTAATATTTTCAATCCTCAATTTTTTTAACACATTGCTGTTTTTAACCAAAGTTTTATTGCTTTTTTTTTTTGAGCAACAGTTTTATTGCTTTTATCATCATTTTAAACAAACAAAAAATGTCAGGCCCTTTCAAGCTCGGGATCCACAACAATTCTATGCGGACGATAGCACAATATGTTAAAATTTTATATTTATTATAGAACAGTTTCAGCTGTCTAATTTTTAGTTGGTCATCCAGTTGATCACAATTTTGTGCTTATTGTCATCTTCGTCCTCCGGACCGTTTGAACCTGTATGCAGAGCCGTGCCTACTACGTGAAAATTCTAACACTAGTTTAGGGTATCATTTTTTTTGGAAACTTTAACGGGCATATTTACCAAATATGATTGTATATGGTTTTATTGGTATTTTTGGAACACAAATCTGGTTTTATTGGTAATTTTTATATTTTTTTTCTATCTGGAAGATAGAGTAACTACTAATACCTTAGGAACTTATTTTTATAATCAAAACATAAATATAGATCATTTAATTCATACTATATATACATCTATGAAAATATTTTTTTTCTCTATGGAAATATTTAAATTTTTTGGTACTTTTAATTTCTTTTTGAATGTTATTGTTTATTTATTGTTTATAATTTAAATACTCTGATTAAAATACATTCTTGACCATAAACCACTATTGATACCTTTGGAATTGTTGTTTTTCTTTTTCTATTAATTTATTTATTCACTAGAACTAAATGTAAACTTTGTGAAATAATTAGAATAAATTTACATTTTAACCTTATGTGTTATATTTTTATTTTAAAATTAAGAAAACAAAACTTTTGAAAAATATTTTCTTAAAAACATATTTCACAAAAATTGTAATTGTAAAACATTCTGTCAATTATAAATATTATTTTATTTAGCCCATGGCATTACAGATTTTTGTCACGGCTCTGCATGTATTTACTTTTGATTTGATATTTAAAAAAAAACACATACACACCTGCACACAATCACACAAAATTGTGTGTTTCAGGACAGAGGAACCTAAAGTGTTTGGGAAGTCGACACAACATGCTATCAGATTTTCCGGGATAAAGCAGCCTTATCAAGATCGATGCATGTATTATACTCCCTCTATTTTTTATATGATGTTTTAGCATAAACACACAAATTAAGAAAAAAATTTATTTATATTAAAAACACTTGACTACAATAAAAAATAACCAAAAGTAATTTAATCATCGCTATTCTAAACAAATAAGATCAACACTTTAACTTTTAATATTTTAATCACTTAATTTAATATTTTTACATAAAAACTTTCAAAACATTATATAAATTGAAACAAAAATATATCTTTTTTGTACTGTTATTCATGAATGCCATTCATTTCTTTTTGAAAGATGACATTCTATTTAAATAAAGTAAAGAAAAATAAAATTTTAATAATTAGGTTTTGAATTTTTCTAATCCATCAACAATTACACATCTTTTATGGAGAAGCACAAGTTAAGCTATCAACGAGCTTCTTTGAATGATCCAACCATTTCCTAATAACGTTGCCTTCACTTTCTTTTCGTTGTCTCCAAATACATTGCACAATACTTCGACGTAATAAGTTGGGAACTTCCCGTTCATTTCTAAGAAGTACATGATGACTCGTGTCTCATCTCTACACAACTGGTCTCTCATGACGTCGAAATGAGATGTGTTAGGAAGGAGAAGGAGAGAGTGATAATGCGACGTTTCTTCTTATACAAACTTCCACGTAGCTCTTATTCTTGCCTACCAAGGTGGTTCCTCTTGTGCAAGTTAAGCTGTTGAGGAGCTTCTTCGAATGATTCAACCAACTTTCTTTCCATCACTTCCAAATACATTGCACAACGCCTCGATGTAGTATGGTGGGAACTTTCTTTTCAGTCTCAAGAAGTACATGATTGTTCGTGACTCATCTCTGCACAATTCGTCTGTCAGACCTCGAAGTTAGATGATTCGTTTTTCTTTGATGGAGGAGAGAGAGACCGGACAATGTTTCTTCTAATGCAATCTTCCAGAGGGCTCTGCTTTGCTAGGGAGATAGCAGAAACTGAGACAATGACTACGAAGAAGACGATGGTTCTCATGGAGGTCTTCATTATTTTGGTTCTGGTTTATCTTGGTGTTATAAGAGAGAAAATTGCATGAACATATATATATGTTAGAGATTAGCTGAAACTGTAAATTGTCAAGGGTTGTAACTTGTTTCACATTAACTTGATATCAGTTTAGTTTCACTTAAGATGTTTTCATTAATTTAGCAAAAAAAAAAAGGTGTTTTCATTAAGTCTGGCTTGGAAGACGTTTCTTTAAGTCAAAGTCGTTATGCCTTGAGTTCACAGGGGAGGGAGCTTTGGAAGAAACCCCCTTAATGTCCATAATATGAAAAACTATACTTTGAAAAGCTTTTGATGAAGCTGATGAGGAATTCCCCTTTATTCACCTTTACATGTCATTCTTTAACAAAACATTGGTCCGCTAAAAGCTCTTCAAAAGACTCATGTGCATGTATGTGCACAGCCCTATAGATCTTCATCCGTAGATAAGCAATAACTAAAGATCCCATTGATCTATCAACATATACTAAATCTTGATCCACAAGAATCAAACATCATATGATCCAATGGCAATGACTAGTACTAGTAGCAGCACTTCGTTGTTGTATCCTTCCCAACAACAACCGCAACAGCCATTAGGAAGCAATGAGATCGAACCTACGGCACAAATGCTAATCTACGGGCAAAAAAACCGAACCGAACCGAGAAACCGACGTGTTTTGTAATAATTAAATTAAAAATACTAGTAATACCAATATACTAAAATTCTAATACTATACCACATATTTTTCCATTTTTCATTCATTAACATATATTCTTCTAACCTAATATGTAATCATCAAAATATTTGATTTAAAAAAAATAGAAAAGTTTGTATGTTTATATTTTTGTATATGTAAATGTGGATGTTAAATCTAAATTTAAAACCTAAAGAAAATTTTATTAAAAACAAAAGTTCTTGTCCACATCGTCACATGGAAGATGATTCATTACAAGCTTTTTAATAATGATATAAGAGACATTACTAATGATGTTGGTTTTTTTTATTTTAGTTAACTTTTATTTGTTTTAATTCTTATATACTTTTTATGACTTAAAAAAAATTCTGTTTCAGTTTTATATTGAATTTAATTCACATAATTTAGGTTTATATATTTATGTTTTAAAACATAATTTCTGTTAAAAAATTAAACTAAGAAGAACCTAATTAAACTGATCCAAAAAATAAACTGAACCGAATACAAACCAAACCGAATATAAACCGTACCGAACACAAACCGAACCGAACAGAACCAAACTAACTATCGTTCATTTCAGTTGGAAAAATACTAGAACCAAACTAACTAAACCGAACCAAACGGAACCGAGAAAATAACAGAAGTGCCCACCCCTATAATCTACGGTCCAAACCACTACTCTACCGGCTCCATTGGCCCCTTCTTTGCAGTCATCTCTGTTCTTGTCGTTCTTGCTGTTCTCTCCTGCTTCTTGGGCTGGATATGCGCACACCGCCGCCAGAGAACTGCTTTAGTGGCTGAAGCCAATCCGTTGGAGATGATTAATAGCGGTGGGCTATTATGGTGGGTGAGACCCAAATGGAAACGGTGCTTGGACAGAGATGTAGAGGCTGCAGCTAAAGTTGCCGATTGTTTCTGGCAAAGAAACGCCAAAAGATGGTAATCAGACTAATCTAGAAAACTCATCCAGGTTGATCTATGCTTTACAATGACTGTTCGAGAGAGACTAGTAATAAGACTTTAGAAGCATTGTAGCTTTATACCATCTGTTATCACCAAATGAATGGTTGAGGAAAATTCTATGAAGTCAAGATTTCAACTCCATATTGCTACAAACCTCACGTTCAAAAACAAGATCGATGAACTATCCATATGAAAAACAGAAGAACAATACTAAACCGTTCCCGTGGATAAAACTAAAGGTGACAGACACTCTAGAACCTCAGCAGAAGGTTAATGAAATTTAGAAAACAAGCTCATGAGGTTTCATCCCTTGTTTCAGTGAGAACCTTGCGCCCAAGTAAGTCTTCAACTCTGGAACTGCTTCAATGGCTTTGATCAGAGCTGCATCAACGGCCTTATGGTACATCTGCGACCTCGAGTATTTACCAACTCCCCTGATCATATCAGGGTTTCTGCTGACCTTAGGCGTCCTCTGTTTTTCCGGCATTGTTGCTTTCTCTAGAAAGAAATGAAAGTTTCCGGTTGCGAATATGAGGGAGAAGGACGATAGCATCTAAGAAGTGGAAGACATAGAAACCCTAAATAAAGATGGGCCTTCATTTGTAGACCAGTTATTATGATCCTTTTTTATGATCTCTCTTTTTTTCAGTTGATTTTATAATTTTTATATATATATATATAATTTTACTAAGAACATAATTTGATTTCATGGAGTGGATACGAGAGCGGTACATATTTTGGAACACAGAACTCGCGGATCCTAATATTCCTTCCATTGAGGTCGAGTTCCCTTTGTTCCCTCACATTGATGTTCTCCAGACGAAGGGAACACTCTTTTCTCAACTCATATGCCACATGAGTTATTACTCGATTCGGTTGTAAAATCGGGTTTATATCTGGAGAGACCCAAAGGACACTTTCATCTCCTTGTTGCATTTCTTCCAAAAGCAAAAGTCAACTCGTGGCCCTCTCAGGAGTCTTGAGGAGTGTTTTGATATGTTCTGTCAAGGTTTATCTCTGCACGGTCCTTATCTTGATCATGTCTTAGGTTACTGGAAAGCTCACCAAGAGAATCCAGATAAGATTTTGTTCCTCAAGTACGAGACTGTGAGAGCTGATCCTTTGCCTTATGTGAAGAGATTGGCTGAGTTCATGGGTTATGGATTCACAGCTGAGGAAGAGAAGAATGGTGGTGTTGAGAAAGTTGTGAATCTTTGCAGCTTCGAGACATTGAAGAATCTTGAAACTAACAAAGGAGATAAGGAGAAAGAGGACCATCCTTCTCCTTATACAAAGAGTGCGTATTTCAGGAAAGGAAAGATCGGAGATTGGGAAAATTATCTGACTCCAGATATGGCCAGCTCGTATGGATCATGGATGGAATAATGGAAGAGAAATTCAAGGGTACTGGTTTGCTTGAAAATGATAAATGAGCTATTTCTTGTTTGGGGGAAATGGCTGATCCTTGTATGCTTGTTTATAGCATAAATTTAAGAATCACTTGAATTATATATGTACTACGTTACGTGATATGGCTAATAATTGTGGGAAAGCTAATTTTTTTTTGGAGTGATACACATAATCTACACAATATTTGCTAATTCTATGAGGGAGATATTTATTTATTTATTATTTTTTTAGGAGGGAGATATTTATAAAAGATAATATAAAAGAACTTACACTTAAGCCATTGTCATCTATTCACTGGGAGAGTCACCAGTCATGTACATAGTGTTAAAGCAATTAGATTCCAAATTTTTACTGCAAGTATCTGAAAGTGATTATGATTCTATAATTAGAAGTGAAGCTAGCAACAAATAAACTTGGTGAATTTGAGTTTTTGGTGAGCATTGTTATTTGGTATGAAATGGTATATGCTGTTAATTTGGTTAGTAAAAGTTTGCTGTCTAAAGATATGCTTATTGATATTGCTATTGAAAAAGTTAGGGCGTTAGTATAGTTTTTTTTTAAAGTATCGAGATACTGGTTTTCTCAAATGCTTTGGAAACTCTTAGAAAAATTGCTATAGAGATAGGTGTTGATCCAACATTCAAAGAGAAATTTTGATGATATTCCATGTAGTTCACCTTCAGTTGCTCCAAATCTAGTGAGGAATTATTTAGCATTGATTATTTTTATGCATAGTTAGTTGATCATGCAATTACTTCACTTGCCAAAAGGTTTGAACAATATCAAGAGTATGCAAAGATTTTTGGTTTTTTATTTAACCTTGAAAAGTGTTTCTTTAGATGATATGACTTTAAATAATTATAGTAGTTTTACAAATGCTTTTGAAAAAGGTGATAATTTTGACGTTAGTGGAAATGCATTGTTTATAGAATTTAAATTATTTAGAGAAGTTAGCAGAGATAATCTACCCTATCGACATTTTGAATTATTTGATACAAGCTAATTGTTTTCTAAGTGATAGTGTTGCTTATAGAATTTTACTAATTATTCTTATACCTGTTTGCATTTACAGAAAGAAGTTTTCGAAACTAAAATTGTTGAAGTCATATTTGCATGCAACGATGATAAAACATTTATATAAAGATATTGTGTGAGTTTTTTAAATTAAAAACATATATAAATTAAAAAAATTATATAAAGATATTTTTAAATTATTTTTAATATGTGAGTTTTTCTTAAATTTCAATACAACAATAAAAATACATTTTAATGGAAAACTTTGTCATGCAAATAAAATACTTTGTCATATATAAATTATTTGATGTTCGATTTAATTTTTTTTAAACATAAATAAAAAACTTATCATGCTGATCTTTAAATTAATAAAATACAAACTAATAAATATTCATAAAAAGATAAGTCCGCATGTGGAGGTAAAAAAATATATAAATTACTTCAGATTACCAAAAGGAGCCTTTTTTATTTTTGAACAGTATCTCTATAGAGTTTAAGTCTGAGACAGCCCTGGTGGATTAGCTACACATCGGGGTTTTCCCGTCAGTTCTGATTTTCCGATGGTCCTCTTCTCCCTCTTATAATACTCACAAATGTTTAAAAAACGCTAGCTTCATTATTATAAACATAATCGGACCGAGATCAGGATCTGGATATTACAAAAAATAAATAGAGTAGTTAGGAAACACAAATTGCCAATTATAGACCAAAAGTCAGTGTCTCTATCTTACACGTCATATATTTTATAAGGGCAATTGTCAATAATATTACTTTTTGAAGTTTATGTTTCAAAAATAACACTAGAATACCTGCTCTGAATCGATCTTTGTCCGAACAACAACCATCTCTCATCTCCTGTAGATCAGAAACACATGTCCTCCAATGGAAATAGAAACCATAACCGACACTACCGTTCCAAACCATGACGAGACTGAGATAGAGTCAACAGAGTTTGAGAAGAATCAGAAACGGTACCAAGACCTGATCTCCACGTTTCCTCACGTGAAAGGCTGGAGGCTTAAAGATCCCTTTATCAGGTACGGTGGTCATTGGTGGATACAGCCTATCCTTGAAGGTGCCCTTTACGCGCAAGAGTTCTTCCAAGCGAGACCCAGTGACTTCTTCATCTGTAGCTATTTAAAGACAGGTACCACTTGGCTCAAATCACTAACATTCATAATAGCCAACCGATCTCGCTTTGATGATTCCACAAACCCTCTCCTAAAACGTAATCCTCACGAGCTTATTCCTTTCATTGAGATCGAGTTCCCTTTGTTCCCTGAAGTTGATGGTCTCAAAGACAAAGGGAACACTCTATTCTCAACTCATATGCCATACAATTCACTACCCGATTCGGTTGTGAAAAAGGGTTGTAAGATGGTTTACATCTGGAGAGACCCAAAGGACACTTTCATCTCCTTGTGGCTTTTCTTCCAAAAGAAAAGGTCAGATGGTGGCCCGCTCGACAGTCTTGAGGAGTGTTTTGATATGTTCTGTCAAGGTTTATCTGGGTACGGTCCTTATCTTGATCACGTTCTGGCATATTGGAAAGCTCACCAAGAGAATCCAGATAAGATTTTATTCCTTAAGTACGAGACTTTGAGTGCTGATCCTTTGCCTCATGTGAAGAGAGTGGCTGAGTTTATGGGTTATGGATTCACAGATGAGGAAGAGAAGAATGGGGTCGTTGAGAAAGTTGTGAATCTTTGCAGCTTCGAGACGTTGAAGAACCTTGAAGTTAACAAAGATGATAAGGAGAGAGAAGATCATCCTTCTCCTTTCACAAAGAGCGCGTATTTCAGGAAAGGAAAAACCGGAGATTGGGTGAATTATCTGACTCCAGACATGGCAGCTCGTATTGATAGGATAATGGAAGAGAAATTCAAGGGTACTGGTTTGCTTGAATATGGTAAATGAGGACAACGACTGATCCTTGTATGCTTGTTTAAAGCATATGTTTGATCCTTTTGTCACATTTATTATATATGTACTACGTTATATATTGGATGAATAAAACTTGTTTCTGTTTCATGTGAATGTACTATCAATAGGAAAATGAAATTGGCTTTGCATGCTGCACAAGTGTATTGGCTCAAAATATTATCATATTGAACTTTTAAATTAATTAGTACAAATCTATATATAATTTTAAAAATGTTCGTATCATATGTTTTATATAATTTTTTGATGAAATCATATATACATGACCGTCACATCAGCTAATTTTAAAGGTGTAGATATCACAATCATTTTTTTTAGTGACATAGATGTCATTTGTGTAACATTATTTTAAAAATAAAACAAATCATTATTATATAAATATAAAAAAATCTAAAACAAATTTATAAACTATAATTATTTAAATAATATTAACTAAAAGATAAACAAAAATGGATTTTTTAATCATATATAATTAATTCTGTTTTTCTCCCCTCGATCTGATAAACAAGATTTATGTTTTTGTTATAATGATTTAGTCTCATCACGTGCTCTTTGTTTGTATTAAAGAATTTAGTTCGATTGTGTAATCATGCATTTAACTTTGTTTTGATAAAAAAAAATATTATACAAGATATTTTGGTTAATTTTAAACAATACTAAATCGTAAACAAGAAGCCTTCTCTATCTCCACTTACGTTTTTTTTTTGTTTAATCGTCTTCTGTTAAGTAAGCGCCTAAAGATTCTGCAACATGAATTTTAAATATCGCTGCCATCATGGACCCGTCACCCATGGCACCATCGTACATCGTGCGCAAATCGACATACTCATAAATGTTTTACGTGGATAAACGAAATTAGCTTCATTACTAAACGTAATCGGATCCAGATCCGGTCCTTGGTAAACACATGAAGCATGTGGATAGTGGACAGTGACCAGTCTATTTTATACTATGTTTTTAATGAAAGTATTATAAAAAATGGATATAGTAATTAGGATTAATAAAACGACGAAAGGTACAATTAAAAAACAAACGTCAATCTCTATGTCGTTGCTTCTAATATATAAAGCCCGCTATAATCCGATCTTGTCCGAACAAAACCATTTCTCATCTCACACAGATCAGAAACACATGTCCTCCAATCTTCTTCCTCTATCTCCAATGGCAACAGAAACCGTAAGAGACAGTACCGTGCCAAACCATGACGAGACGGAGTTAACAGAGTTCCAAAAGAATCAGAAACGGTACCAAGACCTGATCTCCACGCTGCCTCACGTGAAAGGCTGGAGGCCGAAATCTCCCCTGATTTGGTACGGTGGTCATTGGTGGATACAGCTTTTCCTTGAAGGTTCCCTATACGCGCAAGAGTTCTTCCAAGCGCGACCCAATGACTTCCTCGTTTGTAGCTACCCAAAGACAGGTTCCACTTGGCTCAAGTCACTAACATTCACAATAGCCAATCGATCTCGCTTCGACGATTCCACGAACCCTCTCCTAAAACGTAACCCTCATGAGCTTATTCCTTTCCTTGAGATCGAGTTCCCTTTGTTCCCTCACATTGATGTTCTCCAAGACAAAGGGAACACTCTTTTTTCAACTCATATGCCACACGATTTCTTACCCGATTCGGTTGTCAAGTCGGGTTGTAAGATGGTTTACATCTGGAGAGACCCAAAGGACACTTTCATCTCCTTTTGGAGTTTCATGCAAAAGCAAAGGTCAACACGTGGCCCGCTCAATAGTCTTGAGGAGTGTTTTGATATGTTCTGCCAAGGTATCTCTGGGGAAGGTCCTTATCTTGATCATGTCTTAGGTTACTGGAAAGCTCACCAAGAGAATCCAGATAAGATTTTGTTCCTCAAGTACGAGACTGTGAGAGCTGATCCTTTGCCTTATGTGAAGAGGTTGGCTGAGTTCATGGGTTATGGATTCACAGCTGAAGAAGAGAAGAGTGGTGGTGTTGAGAAAGTTGTGAATCTTTGCAGCTTCGAGACAATGAAGAATCTTGAAGCTAACAAAGGAGATAAGGAGAGAGGAGACCACCCTTCTCCTTATACAAACAGCACGTATTTCAGGAAAGGAAAGACCGGAGATTGGGTGAATTATCTGACTCCAGAGATGGCTGCTCGTATGGATGGAATAATGGAAGAGAAGTTCAAAGGTACTGGTTTGCTTGAAAATGGTGAATGAGCTAGTTCTTGTTCGGGAAAGATGACTCATCCTTTGCATGCTTGTTAATTTAAAGCAGAAGTTTTCTCTTTTCGATGATCTATGTACTACGCTACATATTGGATGAATAAAACTTGTTTCTGTTTCAGATGAATGTATTGTCTGTCTATTGGAAAAATGAATTGGTTTTGCATGATATGGTGAATTAGTGAATTGGCTTTGCATGATATGGTGTAGTCTCGATCCTCTGCAACTTGTGTTTTTATATTCATAATACAGATACGATCACACAGGCCCGGCTTAAAACGTCAGTGGACCTTGTGCTATATAAAAAATATTTCTCCTATGTTAATGGTTGATTTTAAAAATTGGACCCTTAATTTTAAAAAATTTCAGAATTTAAGACTCTAAAGCAATAAAAAATTTTGGTGAAAAGGTGAGGACCCTGTGTTTTTGCACCTTGGACACTACCCAAAACCGGTACTGGATCACATGAAGTAGGTCTGTGATAATAGGGAAATTACATCGTTTTTCGCGTTAGGAAGGCGACAAGTGGCACAACCGCTCCTGAACCCTATCACGTGTTGTTAAAGTTTTAACAAAAAGCCTTGAGTTTCTATAAATATATAATGTTTTTTTTAAATATAAGAAAATGAGTCTAATATTATTCTATATGAAAATATTTATGTTTTCATAATAAATTTATTAACAAGGAAATTTTTTCTATTAAAAAAGAAGTACCATTTTATCTACTATTTAGAAGTCTACTAAGACCATTTCATTAATCACATAATATGACATAATAATTAATAGAAATATTAATAATAAATTAATTTTAACTATAGATTTGAATTTTATTTTCAGTTATAACAAAATCTGTTGAAAAAAATTTAACAAAATCTACTAAATTTTTAAATAGTTTTTATTAAATATGCATTAATTAATTTCGTAATTAAGTAATATAATGCTTTCATTTAAGTAAATTATCATCTACCACTAAAACGGGTTCAAATTTGTTAATCATGTCAGATTTTTTTAATACAAATGAAGTTATTAACGTATGTTAAAAATTTATTTATACAGCTATATATTTTCAAAAATCATATGTTGAAGAATATTTTTTATTTGATTATTTCAAATTATAAAAACTCGAAAATGTAATAAAAAAGGTAAAATGTATAAAACAAACCCCTACATTAATAAAGTAATAAGAAACCTAAATAATAAAATTAAAGAGTTATAAAATACATAACACTAAGATATAAATTGTATATTTAAATTTGTATAATAATATCAAAATTAAATATTTATAAAATGAAAATATAGTATTACTTATAATAAGTTTACTAAAAAATTTAAAAACATAAATGTAACTTTGGCTTTGGCGCCTACACTAATTTTAAAAACATAAAATGTTTTCATGGCTTTGGCGGCAACACTAATTTTACCACAATAGATTCCTCACCTTGTTGATGAATACTTCAACGATGTAGAACCAAAATCTGCTCCAAAGGGAATCAAAAGAGAGTGATGCGAATAATCCAATAAGTATTGTCACATAGGTTGCAGCAGAACTCCAGTAGAAAGATACCATGTCGACTTGACCATCATCGTCCTTCACTAGTTCATTATCTGATTCTGGAGAGGTAACATTGTTGCAGATTGTGTTGGTTGGTTGTCCACAGAGAAGAAGATTGCCTAAGTAGCTTAGTGTTTCAAACGTGTTAAACTGTTTTCCCTGTGGAATGGCTCCCGATAAGTTGTTGTATGAGACGTTGAAAACCGCTAAACTGTTTAGCTCTGTTAGCTGTGGTGGGATCCGACCATGTAATCTGTTGAAAGAAAGATCAAGGCTTTCCAAATTCCTTATACCTGAGAAAGTCGCTGGTACCACTCCTGATAAGTAGTTGTGAGAAAGGTTGAGAGCTCGTAGTCTCAGAAGATCTCCAAGCTCTGATGGGATCTCACCGGTGAGCTCATTTTCCGAGAGATCAAGTCCATACAAGTAGTTTAGAATTCCTCCTCTGTAGGCATCATACCGATGTTTTGTTGCAAATTCAATATCATATTGAGTGTCTGACAGGTAGGGCATTCTAAAAGGATCTGAAATATACACTGACATTTTCAAACTCAAATAGCTAAAAGAATCTGTGGAAGTGGAGTCACCAGGAGCAACGACAGCAACGCCGAAACTATAGCCGTATGGTGCATCCTCTTTCCCTAGACCAAGTGATGTGTTGCTAAGACATGAAGGTATAGACCCATTTAATCTGTTGTTAGCTAGATCAAGTAGGTGGATGTTGCTTAGGCCACACAGCTGGCGAGGAATACGGCCTGTTAAATTATTACCCCGGAGAAGAAGGATGTTTGTAGTTTGGGTGTTGATGAACTCTGGAATATTCCCTGACAATCTGTTGTTTCTGAGATCAAGTACTACCACATTCGCTAGCAATGTGTCTGGTATATGCCCTGATAAGTTGTTGTCTTGCAGGTATAACACCACCGGAGTCCTGAAACTTACTTCTTGAGGTAAGCCTCCAGATAATCTGTTTCCAGAGAGATCCAACAGCCGAAGGCTGAAAATGTTGAACAAGGAAGGAGGTATTTCACCTTCCAACACATTGTTTGAGAGCTGTAATGCGCCTAGGAACTGGTTTTCTCCAATCCAGCTTGGGATACCACCTGTGAGGTTGTTGTACGAAACATCTAGCATATACAAAGAACTCAATCTCCTCAAACCTTGACCTATTGTTCCATTGAAGTGATTGTTATCCATGGACAGCTGAGATACACGAGTGAGGTTTGTTGATTCTGGGAACACCTCTCCACTTAGTTTGTTATGTGAAAGCTTCAAGATTGACAAGGAATAACAACCCTCTACGAAACTTCTTGGTAGCTTCCCGCCAAAACTGTTGTGAGATATATCAAGATTATTAATACTCTTCATGTTACCTAGAGAAGATGGCATGCTTCCTTGAAAACCGTTATCTGAGATATTTAGAGACAGTAGATGAGGAAGTATCCACCCAATATTCTCAGGTAATAGATGGTTGAATTTATTAACCGACAGATCCAGGAACAGCAGATTATGTGCTGATCTTGGCAGCTGAAAGCTTGTCAAATAGTTATTCCGCAGAAGCAACACGTCGAGTTTTGTATTGTTTGCCAACAGCCAGGATGGAAACTGTCCAGATATGTTGTTGTCGGAGAGATCAACCTGGCGCAAATCCTTTTGGTGTAAGAGAAAATGAGGAACCTTCACCAAGTTGCAAGATCGTAATGCAATAGCATTTAACTGAAATTTCGGCTTCCAAGAACCTTCTGAAACCACTTGGAATGAGTTGGATCTTGAATTAACTCCAAACACCTTAAGCATTGAGAGATTGGCAAGGGAATCAAGAGAGAAGAAGCCTTCAAAATTGTTATCGAACAATGAGAAGTACTCAAGGGATTCAAGGTTAGCGAGAGAAGATGGTAGCTTCCCACTCATTTGGTTCGAGGAGAGATCAAGAACTCGAAGTCCAGTCAAGCCAGTTAAACATAAGGGAAATTCACCTACAAGATTGTTTTGACTGATATCGAGCTCTTGTAGATTCTTCAGTTTGCAAATCCCTACGGTAATCAAATGCAAAACATTAATTCACAAAATCAAAAGTGAATTCACAACTTTTAATGGAAAAGTTAAAGATATGAACTGACTTGCCTTGCAATTCCATTGAGCCAGAAAATCCATTACCACTTAAATCCAAAAATTTCAGCTTCACCATGGCAGAAAGCTCTGTGACAATACAAAACCACACAAAGGTAGACACCTTTACTAACGTACATGGTTATCGAAAACATGATGCAAACCATATAAAAATGTTATATGCAGCCGTTAAGAAAAAAATGTACACAGGTCTTATTTCCAATTTTTTCAAATTTATAAGTTCTTAAAGGGTTTCCAGCAAACATAAGATGAAAGAAGCTATGCTAGTTACAAATTAAAAACAAACCTTTAGCAGGAAAAGGACTATTCATGTTGTTTCCCTGAAGAAGTAGAGTTGTAAGAGATGTAGCAGCATTAAGAAAATGAAAGACGCTGCTGTTGAATTTATTTGACGAGAGATCCAGAATCTCCAGGTTTCTTAATCTACTGAGGCTTTTATAACCTTCCACACCATCAAAGAAACCGCCAAATTTGGACTCTGATAAGTCTAGAATTTGGACTTCTTCAAAGGGATGCAGCAAAGAAAGATTTAGGAGAGAACTCTCTTTGAGGTTCAGTCCACGAGTGGAAAGCTTGAGTACCCGTCCGCTTGTAGAATTGCACTTAACACGCTCCCATTGACAGCAGTCGCTCGTGGTGTCATTGGTCCAAGAAGGGAGAACAGGTTCGGATTGCCCTTCTTCAGTAGTTGAGATCAAGAATATTTTGAGGTCCAACAAAGCGTTCCTTTCTTTCAAAATACAGCTTTTGTATCCATGCAGCTGCCCCAACAATAGTATCATCACCCATATCAAGTATTGTTTTAAGAAAAGTTTTCCTTCCATTGCAAATAAGATTTTTTTTTTTTAAAAAAGCAAATGAAAATGAACTTCAATGTTGGTTCAATGCAAACACCTCTACGGTTATAAGAATTCAACAAGAAAGGGTAGAAAAGGTCAAAGTCTCTGTTTATGAAATGACTTGAAAGTCATGAGACATACGTAAATGAGTGATCGCTATCGTTTACTTTGAATGTTATGGTAAGACAAGTCAAGGTCTTTGCAGAAAACACTCATAACAAATATGATAATGATATTTAAAAAAAAAAAAAACTGGTTGCTAGAAAAGTTTTTGTTGTTGTTCAAAATGTCTTCCCAGAAGTTTTTGGTAGACTTAATACAGCGAAATTATTCAATAAATGATGTTGAAAAGCCTATAAGGGTCATGGAATTGATGATGTGGTTCTTGCTTTAGTATACAAAAAAATAATCGGGATTTAATCCGTAAATCACTATATTCGGATCCCATGATCTGATCCATTCCATAATAGATGCGAACGCACATGGCCAATAATATCAGGGAGGTCCAGCAATTTCGCAACTTATGCAACAGTGGATTGTGAATAAATTATTCTTCAACTTTAAAACATGAAGTTGAGATTGTTTCATGCATTATATTGTTCAGCGAAAAATACAGTAACAGTTCAGAGGAACCACCAAACTAGTTTTAAGCAGGGGCGGATGCAGGAGTGTATTTAGGTGGGGGCACATACATTATATCAATTTTTCAGTTGGGGGCATTTTATAAACACCATAGGAATTACTGAAAGAAATTATAAAATGAGACGGGGGCACGTGACCCCGTACGTTTGGCTGTACGTCCGCCCCTGGTTTTAAGATACATTTGATGAATTACATTATTCAATGAATTACATTATGTCAAGTATTTTCCCAAAGGAAAAAAAAAGTATTTTCCCAAAGACATCTTCCCCTCCATTATAAATTTGATAACACAAGCAAATGAAGAAGAATCCAAAATGACTGTAAATAGCAGAGTTGTATGTTTAGAAAAGTCAAAAGTTACTTTAAATGAGACCACTAAAAGTCATGTGACATTCGTAGGCCGTAGCGTGAGCGATCACTACCCTACAAGTCGAGTTAAGATCATGTTTTGCATATTATAGTAACCAGATAAGTTTCAAGGAAAGAAAATAAACGAGAGACGTCTCTTTTTCATATTGAACTATTTCTTGGTGTTAAGACATCTCAACAAAAACCATTGAAATAATATAAGAATATTTCACTTTTTCTTTCTTGTTGAACCGTAGCCTAACTAGATTTGAGTCGAAGCCCAGCGGTCAGGGATGATGTGGCTCTCTAGGATTGTTTGCATTACTACGTCTCCGTCACGGGCGATGGCATGACAAAGGGTATTATCACCAAGGCCACTACATCTGGTGTAACCTACCTAAGTGATACATCGATTCAGCGAACACCAAAATACAGAGGGGGATTTAAAACCTACCAAGTTGCACAAGATTGTGTATTAATTTCTAGTCAAAATGCTCTGTGCGCAACTGTAAATGGCATAAATATAAAAGATTATTAAAAAATTATATATAACAAATGGGGAATTTTCTTTAATTTACTTTTAACATTTTTTTTATGTGTACTCTTTCTACTTCGAGAAGATTGTTTCACGCAAAAGTCCATGTATTGCAGTAGATATGTAGTGAATACATAAGATCACACATTATGTTCTGGTGTTGTTACACAAAGCAGCTTTTTGAAGAACAGCCATAAATAGGGATAAACGAAGGAACAAGCACAGTAAAATATTGATACAATAAACATTACCACAACCAACTCCTCGCTTTGTAGATGAAAGCATCAACGCTGTAGAACCAAAATCTGCTCCAAGGAGAATCGAAAGAGAAAGACGCAAATATTCCAATGAGTATGGTCACATAGGCTGCAACAAGACTCCAGTAGAAAGATTCCATATCGATTGTGGATTCATCCTCTTCCAGTCCATCATCTGCTTCTTGAAAGTTATTGCAGCTTATGTTGGTTGGTTTCCCACAGAGAAGGGGATTACCTAAGTAGCTTTGTGTATCGAAGGTGTTAAACTGTCTCCCCAGTGGAATGGCTCCTACTAAGTTGTTGTATGATACATTGAAGACCTCTAGGCTGCTCAGCTCGGCTAGTTGTGGTGGGATCCGACCTTGTAATCTGTTGTAAGAGAGATCAAGGCTTTCCATATTCTTCAGACCTGAAAAGCTTTCTGGTATACCACCTGATAAGTTGTTGTGAGAAAGATTTAAAGCATGAAACTCCTTAAGACCTCCAAGCTCTACTGGAATCTTACCGCTCAGCTCATTTTCCGAGAGATCCATACCAATCATATATCCTAGGTTTCCACCCATGTAGGCCTCAAATCTACCTTTTGTTGCAAATTCTAGTTTTGTTTGGGTGCTAACATCATATTCATCTGTTGTAAACTGATCCAGTATAAGCAGAGATTTGAAATATGTACCTACATCTCGTGTGGAAATGGAGTCCCTGTCCAGATAAGAAAGTTGTGATAATCCAAGTGAATCAATGCCAAAATCATAAATTGGCGGATACACTTTTCTCAAATCAGATGATATATTGCTTAGACATGAAGGTATTGAACCACTCAATCTATTGTTAGCAAGATCTAGAAGGCCAACACTTGTTAGGGCACATAACTGGCTAGGAATCTGCCCTGTTAAATTATTCCCACGCAAAAGAAGAAAACTGGTTCTTTGGCTGCTGATAAACTCTGGAATGTTCCCAGAAAATCTGTTATTGCTCAGATCAAGTAGAGAAACATTTAACAGCAATGTATTTGGAATATCTCCCGATAAATTATTGTTTTGCAGCAATAACACTACTGAAGTTCCAGAATTAACGTGTGGAGGTATGGCCCCAAATAAAGAGTTTGCAGAGAGGTCAAGTAGCCTAATACTGGATATGCTGACCAACGAGATAGGTATCTCACCTTCCAGTGAGTTGTTTGAAAGCAGTAGCGAAAATAACGTTGGGAGTTCGCTGATCCAGCTTGGAATAACACCGGTTAGATTGTTATTTGAAATGTCAAGCAGTAACAGGTTTATCAGCCTCCTTAAACCATGCCCAATCCGTCCTGTGAAATGATTGTTATCCAGAAACAACACATTGACACCAGTAAAGTTGACTGATTCTTGAAAAATCTCGCCACTTAGTTTGTTGTATGAAAGCTTCAAGATTACCAAGGAATAACAACCCTCTAGTAAAGCTCTAGGTAACTTCCCGTGGAAACTGTTGTGAGATAGATCCAGATGTTCAATACTCCTCATGTTGCCCAGTGAAGATGGCAGATTTCCTTCAAACTCGTTCTTCGATATATTCATATAAGATAAATGAGGAAGTATCCACCCAATGTTCTCAGGAAGGAAGCCACTGAGTTTATTAACAGACAAATCCAACCAATGCAGATTATGATGAGATTCAGGAAGTTGAAAGCTCGTAAAGAAATTATTCTGTAGATGCATATTTTCGAATTGTTCACCAACAACCAAGAAGGGAAAACTTGAGTAATTTTATTGTCAGAAAGATCAACATGACGCAAATCCTTCTGGTGTAGGAGAAAATGAGGAACCTTCTTCAAGTTGCATGATGGTAGTGCAATAACATTCAGCTGAAATTTTGGCTTCCAGGAACTTCCAGACTCCACCTGGAGTGAGTTGCCTTTTGAATCAAGTCTGAACACTCTAAGCTTTGAGAGGTTGGCGAGTAAACCAAGTGAGAAGGAGCCTTTGAAGCTGTTATTAGACAGCGACATGTACTCGAGGGATTCAAGGTTACGGATAGCAGATGGTAGCTTCTCATTTAGTTGGTTAGATGAGAGATCAAGAACTCGAAGTCCATTGAAGCTAAGTAAACATAAGGGAAACTGACCTACAAGTTTGTTTTGACTGAGATTGAGCTCCTCCAAAATTTTCAGTTCGCAAATACCTACGGTAATCGAACGCAAAACGTTTATTCACATGAGTATATTCATTATCATCATTAGAGTTAATTCATAGGTCGAAGATCTATGACTTGCCTTGCAGTTCCACTAATGTAGAAAATTCGTTACCATGTAGATCCAAAGCTTTCAGATTCCTCAGAGCATGTAAATCTGCCACAAAGCCGCACAAATGAAAACTCCTTTAAATAATAGCCGAAAGATTGTACTAGACAGCCGTTAAATCGAATTTACACCCTAGAGAAGAAGGAAACATGAATGCAAAAGCTACCTCCCAGTGGTATGGAATTGTTAAATCTGTTTTCACTTAGGTCCAGTAGTTCCAAGTTCGTCAAATCTTTGAGTTCTGAAATAGAGTTTACCAAATAGAAGAATGATACAAACTGAGTTTAAGAGGTACAGAAAAAATTAAAACACTAATTTTTAGAAGAAGAAAATACATCATCAAGAAATACACCGTGCTAGATATATACAAATGGAAAAGAAACATACCTTTAGCAGGAAATAGGCCATCCATGTTGTTCGAAGGAAGTAACAGAGTTCTAAGCGATGTAGCGGCATTAATAAATGGAAATATGCTGTTGTTGAATGCATTTCTAGAGAGATCCAGACTCTCCAAGTTTCTTAATCTCCTTAGGCTTTTATAACCTGCAAACGAGAATTCTTGCTAACCTTATAAAGATAACATATCTCGCTCCAATCACACTACGTAAATTAATTTTAAAAAATTTTGGAAGCCATATGCAAATGTTTCACTTGGTTATGCCCAGGAGGGTCCTGCTCCATTTACACTATGTACATGGAAAGGTAAAGTAAGTGACCGTCCTATATATGGGATTGCAACATACAGCATGGGACACAAACGTCAAAGAAAATCTCAGTAGCATAAGGTATTAACTTTCATAATTTGGTGGTTAGTTCTTTGTTGCTAGAGATCTCTATTATAGAGGTAAAAATGCTCCAATGTATGCATGTATAATAGAGTTCCTCTATTTTAGAGGAAAATATAGAGGAAAGTTATTTTTTACCTCTATATTTAGAGGTGAAAATAACATATCTCTATATTTTCTCTTATAAATAGAGAAACTCTATTATAGAGGCATACATTGGAGCATTTTC
This sequence comes from Brassica rapa, assembly GCF_000309985.2. NCBI lineage: Eukaryota > Viridiplantae > Streptophyta > Magnoliopsida > Brassicales > Brassicaceae > Brassica > Brassica rapa. Next base: position 21,197,734 of record NC_024801.2, on the reverse strand, counting down.
ACCTCTATAATAAAGTTTCTCTATTTTAGGGGAAAATATAGAGATAGAAATAAGGGTGGGTTGGAGATGGTCTAAGACGTAGTCCATCTAGATTCTTTAGAGAAGCATAACGCTAACGGAGGGAAAAAAATCAAAGTTCCAACGCAAATAAAAAAAAATTAAAATTATCCACTATGAAAATTCTGGTATACCTTCCACATCATCAAACAAACCACTGAATCCTAACGAGGATAAGTCCAGAATTTGAATTTCTTCAAAGGGATGCAGCAAAGAAAGATTTAGAGAACTCTCTCTGTAGCGCGCCCAACCAATGGAAAGCCTGATAACCCGCCCGCTAGCACGATCGCACTTAACTTTCTCCCACTGGCAGCAATCGCTCTTTGTGACATTAGTCCAAGTTGTTAAAAACTGGTGGGATTCGTTACTTGCGATTGTGTATTTCTTGAGGTCCAACAAAGCCATCCTTTCTTTCTCAATACAACTTATGTATCCATGTAGCTGCCCCAACAATAATATCACCATTATCAAGTATTGACCCAAGAAAAGCTTCCCCTCCATTGCAAGTAAGATATAAAAAAAAAAAAGCAAATGGAAATAATGAAGCAAGAAATGGTTGTGTTTGAAATGTCAGAAGTCCCGTCACATTTAGTGAAGCACTTAAAAGTCATGTGGCATGAGTAAAGTGATGGATCGCTATCGTTTACTTTGAATTGTACGATAAGACAAGTCAATGTTTTGTGGAAAAAAAGAAGCTCATAATGGTGTGAGATATATTTAAAAAAATAGATCCCAAAATCTTTCTTCGTAGTTAACGGACAGGAACCAATTGGGTGGCAGACAAGAAAATCGATTGATCTAAGAGCTTGTCATGATTCTTACAAGTAAGCTTTTCGAACTCCAACTTCTTTTATTTGTTTTTCTGGGTTTCTCACTGTTCGATTATTCTCCATCTGATAGTATGCTTTTATTACACCTCATTAACTTGTGGATGGAGTTTGCAAAACTTGATCCTTGCCCTTTGAGTTTCCCCTGTTCATCCATAAAAAAAATGAGTAGCAAAATGAAAAGAGGAAGTACAAGTTTGGGTCTTTAGAAACTAGGCTTATATCTTATCCTATTGATTCTGTGGTTGGGTTTCCTATTGATCAGTTTTTCCCTTTTGTTTCTGCTGACATAACTGTTAAAGAAAATAAAAATCAAGAATAACAAGGGAGTTTGATAAAAAAAAAAGAAGTGGTTATTGTTCATCTTACAGGATGCTTACCATTGATATGGCTCTTTCTGCTTACTGCCTGTGCTGGAAGGACATTATACCCACTCCCTGGTAAAGGAGGCAAAAGTGCTAAGTTGCCCATTCAGACTTTGCGTCCTTATAACATTGCACACAGAGGTTCCAATGGAGAGATCCCTGAAGAAACTGCTGCTGCATACTTGGTAGACCATTGACATTTCCTTGAGTCAATCTCTCTCTCTATCTATCTCTTTCATTTGATTATCTGGCTGGCATGGCTGATGGCTGTCTCTAGTTTGCTTTTTGAAGTGAATGCTTATAAGCAATTTTATCTGTCTTTTTGTCAGAGAGCAATTGAAGAGGGTGCAGACTTCATAGAAACAGATGTCTTATCATCCAAAGATGGTGTGCTTATCTGTTTCCATGATTACACCCTTGACGAAACAACCAATGTTGCCAGCCACAAGGAGTTTGCTGATCGTAATAGGACTTATGAGGTCCAAGGATCCAACAAGACTGGCTTTTTCACTTGTACGTTCCCTTCCCATGCTTCTTCTTTTGTTTCTTTATACCAATGAGTTTTTCTCAGCATAAATATGCATCTAATAACGCTTCAAGTGGGTTTACTTGAACTTGGTCTATTCTCTAACGACTTTGATTGCTTACAGTTGATTTTACACTCAAGGAATTAAAGAAACTAAGGACAAAACAGAGATTTTCTTTCCGGGACCAGCAATACAACGGTTAGCTAAGCCTTTCTTTGCTGTCTTTTAACTGTTGGAAGAAACAAAAACAATTCCTGGTACATGAAATATCTAACCCTGTCCATCTCTTGCTTGTTTTGTAGGAAAGTACCCTATCATTACATTTGAAGAATTCATTACCATTGCTCAGGATGCTCCTCGAGTTGTCGGAATATATCCTGAGATTAAGAATCCAGTTTTAGTGAACCAGCATGTGAGTCACAATCCTAGAAGCTTGACTTCTACTTTACTGCAGAAATCATGTGATAACTTTCTTTGGCTTTTTATTGAAACATCTACTTTTGCTCTAATTAGTGGTAAATTACTTGCAGGTCAAGTGGCCTGGTGGTAAGAGATTTGAAGATAAAGTGGTGGAGACACTTAAAAAGTATGGATATGGAGGCTCATATTTGTCCAAGAAATGGTTGAAAAGACCATTGTTTATTCAGTCATTTGCGCCATCTTCACTCGTGTACATATCAAACTTGATAGACTCGCCAAAAGTGTTACTAATAGACGATGTTACCATTCTAACAGAAGACACTAACCAGGTCCATCCTCTGCTCTTCTTCTTACAACTGAATGTTCTTATGATTTTGCTTTGCTAGAGTGATCAATCTTTCCTGCATTCTAGACATATGCGGAGATCACATCAGATGTGTATTTCAATTACATTAAGCAATATGTTGTCGGTATCGGACCTTGGAAGGACACAGTTGTTCAAGTAAGCAACAATTACACGCAAGCCCCCACAGATCTGGTTAAAAGAGCTCATGTGCATAATCTACAGGTCGGTTTTAAAACCTTCCCCAGAGATTAAAGGTCTGTAACATGTTACTAACTTTGGCGTTATAAAACTCAGGTGCATCCATACACGTACAGGAATGAAAACGAGTTCCTACACTTAAACTTCAGCCAAGATCCATATAAGGAATACGAGTACTGGATCAATGAGATTGGAGTCGATGGACTCTTCACCGACTTCACGGGTAGCCTCCATAACTATCAAGAATGGACATCTCCATTGTCTGAAACTTCCAAGTCTCCAAGACAGCTCTTGGGTCAAATTGCTTCATTAGTCCTCCCTTATACAAAGGCTTGAAATACCACAGAGGAGTTTTGAAGATCAAATGTGTTTGCTTACTTCACAAGATTATACATAAAAGGCAAAACAACTTTGTAAATCTTGGAGCATACTTCTATTATACCAAAAAGAAGGAAACAGTTTCTCTAAATAACTTAAGAGACAGTACACAAATCAAACTCAGTCCCCTCAAAAGATCTTAGACACAGAAAGTTGTGCGGCAAGGGAAGCAAGATAACCATTTAGGGGTGCGGTTAGAGGCATGATCGCTTCTGCTTTAGGAGTAAGAGGTTTATGATCGAATGCAAGAGACACCAGATGTGATTGCAACATGCAACATGTCACACACACAGAAAAGTACCGCAATGGAATTGACACAACAATGTATATACCATCATTGGACCAGTTTAGAGATAACTGATCTTAATCAATGTAATTTAGGGTGACAAACTTCTCATCATGCGGTTAAAATCATCGACAACACTAAGCCAAGCTCTTCTCCACGGAGAATCACAAGAGAGTGAAGCTATGGTCACATAGCCTACAACAAAACTCATTCGGAAAGATTCCATGAAGACTGCATCTTCAACTCCAACTTCTGAAGCATTGATATTTGATACTACAACTTCTACCTGTGGGTTTTCCACATAAATGAGGATTCCCAATGTAGCTGCTTCCATGACACCAGATAGATTGTTGTAAGAGACATTGAAGACAGCAAGACTTCTCATCTCTGTCAGTTGTGATGGGATTCGGCCTTGTAACCTGTTGAAAGAAAGGTCAAGGCTCTCTATGTTCTCTAGTCCGGAAAAACTTTCCGGCAGGGCACTGAAAAATTAAAAATCAAGTTTTCCTGCCAAAAAATGTTTTGCCCCCCTCTTTAAAACCAAAAATCGAATATTCCCATTCAAACTACAAAATCAAGTTTTTTCGTAAAAACAGAAAAATTGAGTTTTCCAGCAAAAACCACAAAATCTAGTTTTCCAGCCAAAACATCAAAATCGAGTTTTTTTTGCCAAAATAAAAATTTATTTTTTCTGCTAAAACCATAAAATCAAATTTTCCATCAAAACTATAAAAACGAACTTTTAAGTTATGCCGGGAAAACTTGATCTTGCGGTTTTAGCGGAGAAACTCAATATTGTGATTTTTTCCGAAAAACCTGACTTTTTTGTTTTTGGCGGGCTATTCTTTTTTTTTTTGGAACACCACTTTCATTAAAAAAAAAAACTTAAAGTCTACAAGAGTTCATAGAACTACAAACATAAAACCATACAACACAAACGATATATTTAGAGAAACCTCTAAGATAAAGAGACAGCGAATTCATAGCAAAGCTTGAATGCGTCAAAATCACGGCAGTGCCGGAAGGTTGAAATTTAGTCACATTGAAAAGTGACGTTGATATCCAATCCGCACCTCGGAATATCGTCGAAACGAGATCCGCTGCATCTTCAGGCCCCGAACGGACCGCTCCACAAGATAGCAAGACGGTTATAGACTTGGAAATACACCTTCGCACATGGGCAGAAGGGGAAACACTTCTTCGAGAGAAGGCAGGTGATGATGATGATGGTGATGAGTATGGTGATGAAGATGACAACGAGCCCAGTGAACCCACCGGTAAAAAGATAATTAGTGTTCTCTTCAGGAAAGAGAGGTATGACATTGTAAGCATATTGGTTTCGGTAAACAACCCGATGAACCCATCGGAATTCTTTAGCAAACTGGCCAAGTAGACCAGCCTACCCCATAAACAAATGGGCTTTGAAACTATGCTGTGAGACTGAATGAAATTTAGAAGGCTCACCAGGCCCAATCTACAAGCAAATAGGCCCATCTCACAGGCTTGAGCGATGCTGTTCCGTTGACGTTGACAGGAGCTTGGGTCGCCGGAAAGGGAGCAGCGACGGTTGAGCGGAACAGATGAGGGGGTGAGTGTTGGTGCTGATCTCCGGTCTTCTGAAATCAATCTAAGTCGCCGCGGAGAGGCTCGTCGGAGCAGATCTCCTCCTCGATGAGACAACAAACAAGCATACACCATAACTAGCGGGGACGGCGGTAGATCTGAACGGTGCTTCATAAATCTAGGGTTTTGAGACGTGACTACCTCGAAGGTTAAGGCTTTTCCGGCTGTTCAACCAGAGTTGCAGTTGCAGAGCATTGGTGAGTCACGGTGGTTGTGGCTGACAGTAACAGAGGAAAAGTGGGGAACCCCCCAGAAAATAACGACTCCGGTGGAAAGCGATCCGAAAGGCTTAACCACGTCGTCCCTGCTCACCTTGAGAGACGGTCTCAACGGAGAACCGTCGACGGCGTGAGAGACGATGAGAGCACGAACAGGAGCGATGACGATGAAACGGGAGCTGATTCTTACAGATCTGAGCCCAACAAGACACATAACGGTAAGCGTGAGGCGGTGAGCCGAAGAGGAAACCGAGAACATAGACCGGGAGCCCCCGGAAAACGAAACAGTCACAATGTTCTCCGACCAAGACAAGGAGACGGACGAAACCAGAGAGCTTGAACGGATAGAAGATAAGAGGAGAGAGAGACGTAGAGTTTGAGAGGGCCGACGCCGGCGAGCCATGACTCCACCGGCGTCGGAGAGGGGACGAGCAAACGGCGCCTCGATAACTGGGCCTGGGAGAGTCTTTGCTAGGGCGAACTAAGCTCTTTTTTTTTTTTTTTTTTTTGGCGGGCTATTCAATTTTTCATTTTTAGCAGGAAAAACTCGGGTCTACGGAAAACTCTGGTTTGCGGTTTTGACAGTTGGATTAAAGACTGTGCTATACACGATATAGATATTTAGCTACTTCCCAGAACGGCACTATAATCTTTTGATGCAAGGGAAGTAGGGGTGTTCAATCCGGATATCGGTTCGATTTAAGTTCGTTTTTTTTTTGTTTTCGGTATTTCGGTTAGTAAAATATAACTACAAATAAATGAGAAATAGTTATACATGGTGAAAAAGATTACAGATATACCTTCCATATTATTAAACAAGGCACTGAAAGCAAACTTGGATAGTCCAGACTTTGAACCTCTTCAAAGGGATGCAACAAAGAAAGACAAGGAGACTTTGAGGTACAAATCACCAAAGGCAATCTTGGTCCCCTAAAATGTTAAATGTATATTTCTATATTTCTTTGTGTCAGCCACCGCCACCAACTTGTCTGAATTATATTCTACTAATATTGGACTGATATTTTGATTACAAAAATAGATCTCAGAATCTTTTTTTCTACTTAAATAATCGGACATGAACCAATTGAGTCACAGACAAGACCAAAGCAATCCGATTGATCTAAGAGATCTTCATGATTCTTACAAGTAAACTTCTCAACCTCAACCTTTTTATATGTTTTGTGGGTTTCTCATTGTTCTATTAGTCTCCATCTGATAGTATGCGTGTAATGCAACTTGTTTTACTTTTTTTCCTGCAAAATCAAAGAGAAGTTTGGGTTTTCTTACTAAAAAGGAAAAGAGAAGCAAGAATAACAATGGAGTTTGATATAAGAAGTGGTTATTGTTCATCTCTACAGAATGCTTGCCATTAATATGGCTATCTCTGCTTACTGTCTGTGCTGGAAGGACACCATACCCACTCCCTGGTGTAGGAGCCAAAGGCGGTAAGCTACCGATTCAGACTTCACGTCCTTATAACATCGCACACAGAGGTTCCAATGGAGAGATCCCTGAAGAAACTGCAGCTGCATACTTGGTACACCATTGACATTTCCTTATCAATATCTCTCTCTCTCTTTGATTTTACTATCTTGGCATATTACTGCCATGGCTATCTTTAGTTTGTTTTGTTGAAGTGAATCTTCTTATTTGGACAGAGAGCAATTGAAGAGGGTACAGACTTCATAGAAACAGATGTCTTATCAACCAAAGATGGTGCGCTTATCTGTTTCCATGATGTCATCCTTGACGAAACAACCAATGTTGCGAGCCACAAAGAGTTTTTTGATCGTAAGAGAACATACGAGGTTCAAGGATTCAACATCACTGGCTTTTTCACTTGTACGTTCCCATGATTCCTTCTTTTATTGTTTATACCTGAGTGGATGCATCCCAATAGGTTCTCTTTGATTTGCTTACAGTTGATTTTACTCTCAAAGAACTAAAGAAACTAAGGACAAAGCAGAGATACTCTTTTCGAGACCAGCAATACAATGGTTAGCTAGCCTTTTGTTCCTGGATTAATCTGGATGAGGAAACAAAAACAATGGTACAAGAAACATCTAACCCTGCAGATCTCTTGTTTGTTTTTGCAGGAAAATACCCTATCATTACATTTGAAGAGTTCATTACCATTGCTCGGGATGCTCCTCGAGTCGTCGGTATATATCCTGAGATTAAGAATCCAGTTCTAATGAACCAACATGTGAGTCACAATCCTACAAGCTTGACTTCTACATTTACTGCAGAACTTTCTTTGCCTTTTATCTCCCTTGAAACCTCTAGCTTTGCTTCTAATCAACTATTATATATTCGCAGGTCAAATGGCCTGGTGGTAAGAGATTTGAGGATAAAGTGGTGGAGACACTTAAAAAATATGGATATGGAGGCTCATATTTGTCCAAGAAGTGGTTGAAAAGACCATTGTTTATACAATCATTTGCTCCATCTTCACTTGTGTACATAACAAAATTGACAGACTCGCCGAAAGTGTTACTAATAGACGATGTTACCGTGCTAACAGAAGACACTAACCAGGTCCATCCTCTGCTCTTCTTAGTTGTTTGCTTCTCCTGAAAGTTCTTTTTCTTTTGCTTAAGTGATTGATCAATTTTTTCGTGCAAATTCTAGACTTACGCAGAGATCACATCAGATGTGTATTTCAATTACATTAAGCAATATGTTGTCGGAATTGGACCTTGGAAGGACACAGTTGTTCCAGTAAATAACAATTACATACAAGCTCCCACAGATTTGGTCAAAAGAGCTCATGCGCATAACCTACAGGTCTGTTTCAAATCTCCCCCTAAGATTGAGTGTCTGGTTGGTGAAACATGTTGCTAAATTCTTGAACATGTTCTTGGCGATATAAAACTCAGGTGCATCCTTATACGTACAGGAATGAAAACGAATTCTTACACCTAAACTTCAGCCAAGATCCATATAAGGAATATGAGTACTGGATCAATGAGATTGGTGTTGATGGACTCTTCACCGACTTCACTGGTAGCCTCCATAACTACCAAGAATGGACGTCTCCATTGTCAGAAACTTCCAAGTCTCCAAGACAGCTCTTGAGTCAAATTGCTTCATTGGTCCTCCCTTATGCAAAGGCTTGAAATACCAATGTTTTCCATTGTATTTTACATCATTCTTAACAAATAAGAAACAGAAGAGTCTTAAAGATCAAATGTGTTTTCTTACTTCACAAGATTATACATAAAAGCCAGAAAAAAAACTATGTAAATCTTGGAACATACTTCTAAAATACTAAGAAGAAGGAAACAATCTCTCTAAATAACTTAAGAGATAGTAAACAAATCAAACTCAATTAGACACAGAAAGTTGTGCAGCAAGGGAAGCAAGATAACCATTTAGGGTTGCGATTACATGCACGATCAGCTTCTGCTTTAGGAGTAAGAGGTTTTTGAGATTCATCTCCTTCATCAGCCTCAGACGAACTCTTTGGCGACTCTGGCTGCGACGTCCTCCTCTTTTGTGGCGTTGACCCTTGTAATCCACCCTTATCTGCATTCCCCAATCTAAGCAAATGAACAACAACACAAAGTGAGAAAAGATAAAGACATTTCTATTTTAAGACATGAAGAGAAGAGTTTTGTTTTTGTTGTTTTACTTTTGAAAAGCGAAAGACTTGACGCTTAAATCTTCAGACCGACGAGAAACAGACCGATCTAACTTATTGTTTTTGTTGTTGTTGTTGTTGTCTTTATTAACAGCTTCATTAGCCATGATAACTTCTCTTATACTTGCGGCAGCTTTTTGTTCTTCATCTTTACTTGCGCGGTACGCTTTGTCTGTCTCAGCTGCTTTCTTACCTACATCCACCGGAGTTTTGGCCTCCTCCGCGACTCCTCCTTGATTTGTATCGTGGCGAGGAGAAGGCATATGAGGAGTTCTCGGTGAAGGAGGCTGAGGAAACGTGAGCTCGCCGGATTTGAAGTAATCTATTTCGGTGAAGCTATTGTTTCCCATGCGGATGCTGAAGAGAGATTCGTTGGAGAGAGTGCTCCATTCAACGGGAGCTGTTGAGGTTGTTGTTTCGAAAACGTGTGATGGGATTCTATAAGTAGGTGTTGAGGTTGCGTCGTTTGTAGATCTCTCCATGATTTGCGTTGGAGGAGATTGATTGTTTCTTAGATTATGATCAGGTCTTTGTTCTGCTTCTATGGAGGAACAAGAAGATGAGGAAGAAGACGATGAAGAAAGTCTTAGGGTTGGATCTTCTGCTTCTGGTTTAGACGTGGGGTTGAAAAAGTTGTGCTCGTGTGACGTTTCCATGGTTCCAAAATGAAAATTCTGCCAAAAGTTTTAATCTGCAATGCAAGTATGAAGAAGACAAAAGATGTTTCAGAGGACAACAATGAAGACGAAGAACACATGCAAGAAGATGTCTATTTTTAGAAAGTTTAGATGACAAGAAAGAGAATGTTGTTTGTTGTTGGAATCAAGAGGAGATTAAGAGTTTAAAGGACACGCACGCGTCTAGGAATTTTTATATATATTATTGATGATGATAACAATAATTGTAACCCAATTTTAATCAACTATTTTCGACATTGCTAAGTAAAGCTCGGTTTGAAATAGTACTAGAAGTTTTCAAGAATGGAAAGTTCGAAGGGAGAACTACACCTGAAAAGGCATAAATGTACGCTTGCTCGGCCTTGGGATACAAGAAAATCGTTTTCGAAGGAGACACCGTACGCAATAGTGAATTTCATCATACTCAGTAACTATTGTGGTGTGGCTTCAAGTCTCCATAGATAATATTAAAGCCTGGGTTGCAAGTTTCCAGATAAAGTCTTTTAACATAGGAAATGAACTGCAATTGATAATACATTAACTAAAAATGTGATTACTAGTTTTACTCAATGGATTTTATTTCATTGTTGCCATATACTTTCTAAAACATTATTCAATACTGACCAAGGACTATTTATAATAGTTTCAGCCGATAAGGGGTGGTAATCTATTTCTCCCTCGGAACTATCACATAGCACCACATTTACATATATTAAGCTCACGTTTTGTAACTTCATGAATTGAAAGTGGATTTCCACCCAATATAGAAGTTCGAATTATATTTCCGCATATACATTCGGTTTAATGTTTACCAATCAATCTTAATCCAGTTTTGCTCAATCAAATACATAATTAAACCAAAATTATTCAATTAAAACTCGATTGTAACACATATTATCAAATTACAAAAGTCTCCAATTCCCATTTTCATTTCTTCAGCCATGAAAACCCTAAAACCATCTAAATGAAACCGAGAATCCATGCTATCGAAATCGACATATTTTTGAACCAGAATCAATGGGTTCTAATTGGGTAGTTTCAGTTTAATTGTGTATTTGGGAAAAACTACTTTAAGGTTAATTGGTAAAGAGTAAACCGAATATAACCTATGCATGCGTGTGTTTAAGTATAAACTTCGGATAAATGGGGAGATAGAATTTGAACTTTCATAATGGAAAAAAAAAAGAACTTTCACATGGAAGGAAAATGGATTCCAAATTTCATATTGTGACTCTAAAGAACGTTAAATTTATTTTTTTGTGAATGTGATGTTATATGATAGTTCTGAGGAAGAAGTAAATTGTCACCTCCAAATAAATTGGTTTCGATTCGGTTTGATTCGATCGACCATTGATTTAGTTTTCACAACAAATTTTTATCAACCAAAATCATCATGTGGCGAAGTCGATTTATAAATCAATATACATGGCTGCCACTAGACCAAATCTTGTTTATTCTGTTCATGTTTTGCCTATGTTTATGCAACAACAAAGAGAGAATCATTGGATCATTGCATCGAGGTTGTTTGTTACTTAAGGATGTCCTAAAAATATTTAGAGTTGATTGTAATTTATAAGTTAGTGTGATTCAGACTGGTGGGTTAGATCATGTCCAATTACAAAAAAAAAGATTATTGAATGGATTATACAATTAGATAATTATTTTTTTCCGTGGAAATCGAATAAGCAAGATGTGATATCATGTGACATGTCTTTCCGCAGAAGCAAAGTACCAATCAATATTTCAGAGAATGCTCTTTTCAAAAGACATTGTCCACGTTAGACATTATTAATTTTTGTTCTCCAGATTAATACCTTCAAATAACACTAAATTATGTTTTATGATAAAATAACACACAATAGAGAAACTTCTCAAAATAACATATATTAAATATACTAGGAGGTTTTCCGGGCTACGCCCGGATTTTTTCCTATAATATTTGTTTAGTTTTTATATTTATATTTTAAAATCGAACAAATATGATATATATTGAAACTTGTTATAGAATTATAGACACAAATACAAATTTAAAAATATTTGAAATATTTTGTTGTGTTTTATTGGAGTTTTATGTAGGATATTAGTAAGATTAATAAAAAGTTAACTAAATTATAAGTTAAGATCTATATATATTCTTTATCTTGGTTATTTATTTTTATGTAAAACAATTGTAAAGCTTATAATTAGTACTGTATAAATTTTGATTGGTTTTAAAATTATTAAGTTTTATTTTTGTAGTTGTCTTTAAAAGAAAGTACCACCGACTTGTATACCGGTTCTTTATTTGTTGTCTTCAATTTATCGTTTTAACCAAAATAATTTTGTCAACCTTTTTAACCAAAATTTCAATTTAACATTTATTGTTGCTATTTAATTTATGTTTTTTTTTAAGTTTGTTTGTGATAGAAAGAAAATTTTGCTTCATGATTTGAAATATTTTTAGTTATAAATTTATAGAAGGTTTACTTTCTTACCGTTGTTGATATAATATTAATTTTACAGTTTTTTATTTTAATTATTTAATTAATCAGATTTTTTTGGAAATAATTTTGAATATTAATATTATTATTTGATGTTCTAACTTTTTTTAATGTTTGTTGGGTAGTGTTTGTGTGCTCGGTCATCCCTTTATGCAAGGCTAAGATACTTGCTCAAACATGGTCTTGAATGACCTATCGAAAACATGTATGAATGAGGACTTCAAACCTAACTTAAAAGCTTTCCGAAATTTATAAATGGTAGATACATACAAAAATTATCGCTGTCTGAGATCTGGAATTAGGTTTTTAATCAAAAATTCTGAAGAACTCTTAACTTAAATCTGATTAAACACATTGCATAAATTTCTGAAAATAATTTATATACAAAAACGGTTTAATAATTCTAACTCCTACGGTTTGATCATGCCCTACAATCTGAGTTGCAAACCTACGAACTGCATTATTATTATTCTCGCATTTGCCTCACTTCTTATTTTAAGTTTCATGACCTTTTTTTTTAGGTTCCATGACCTTTGTTTATGATGCTTTGATAGTATTGTGTACAAACTCAATATTAAATTTTACTTTAGTTATACACATTCTAAATTATTATCCAGGCTACACATGTTTATATTAATAATTTGTTTTATATTTATTGTAATTTTAAAATTATCAAAATAGAAGATCATTTTTAAAATTGTAACCTTTATATTAACTACCATTTTCTATTTTTGGATTTATATATACATAAGTGAAATGTAAAAAAGTATTTAAAAAGGGAAGAGTCTCTACTCAATATGTAAATGAGATATAAGTTTTAGAGAGTCTCATCCTCAAAAGAAAGCTTTAAAAAGACCCAAACTACAGCAAACGCAGCTTCCCTTGATCTAGAAAACGTAGTAGTAACCCAAGTCAAGAAGCATTAGTACCACAACAGCAGCTGGAGCAGCCCAAACCATGTAGTTAGTCTGCTTCTTACGCTTGAGCATTGGTCTCAGGAGTGTTTCCGGTCCTCCTCTATTGCGGATCCTGTTCCTTATTGGTTTCTCCTTCTAAGACTTTCTTTTCCTTCTTTGGCTTCTCCTCCACTGGAGCTTCAATCTCCTCCTTCTCAGCCTCAGAAGCTTCTGGAACTTCCTCAGAGATGGCCTCGTATGCGTTGCTGCCTCCTGTCTTCTTCTTGGCCGCCTTCTCTCGCTCCTGCAACACACAAAAAAAAAAATATTATTAAAATGGAAAAGAGAGAAGGCAAAGAGCATTGATATTGATACCTTTTGTTCTTTCTTCTCAGCTTCCTTTTGAGCTCTTATGGCAGCTTTAGCAACGGCTTTCTCTGCCAGCTTCTTTTTACTTTCCATGGCTAGCTTGGCTTTAGCAATCTCCTCTTTCTTTCTCATCTCTTTCACCGTAGCTTCATCTAGATTTAGAATTACTTCCGCACCTTGAGGTAACTTTCACCGTAGCTTCATCTAGATTAACTATTTACTAAAAATTTCTGGAAGTCTCCTTGAGGCTGTATCTTTGGCTCCAATATTTTGCCCTAGAGTCCTGACTGAGGCTCCCCTGCACAAAAAAAAAAAAAACTTGAAACTGTAAGATCAAGCCAGATTTTAAGAGTAATATTAACATTGTACAACTGAGGCTCCCCTGCACAATCTCTTTGGCATCCGGTCTAACATGTAGCAATCTGTGATGTCTAAGTAGGTCAGTGACATTCTCGACAATTCATCAAAGGAACGATGTTTAGCTCCAAAGAACGATTGCATACTATTCTTTCACTGGTTGATTTTTTCAAAAAGATGTAATTCTAAATAACATTCATTGTTATAACATTCATTAACGAACCGGCAGAGAAAAGCCAAACATAAACTACTCATGAACAACTGTTTTCTAACCTGACGAACTGTATACTCTTCTGCAATCTCACCGGCCAAATTCCTGACATACACGTGACCCCAAGATCCGATGTCACCCTCTGATCCAGTCAACCTGTATCCTAAGCTTTCCTGAAAAAGAGTATTGCATAACAAAGTCAAGCACCAAAAACTACCTCAAATTCTAGCAAAGAACGTACCACAAAACACAACATTGTTTTAAGGTATATCATAAGATGAAACACACAGAAAGTTAAGTTTTTATCAATTCCTACTATAATAGCACGAAAGCACATACCCTTTGACCCTCAGCAGACATGGTCAGTGCCAAGACAGACATAGTATATCAGCCAGCAATTTCTGCAGATACATAAAAAGCGATCTTTAATCCTTACACAGTAGAATGAGCAAGAAGATGGTAATAATTTCTTGAAATTGTACCTTAATCGGACTCCACCATATTTTTATGAAACTTCTTAAGAGTTCCATAGTGAGACGGAGAAACTTGAGGGGTTTTGGAACCGACGTCATGGAGCTTGTTGAGGCACGGATCTCCTGCCTATATATTAAAATAAAAACATAGACTAAATTAAAATTATACTATGAAATCCAAAAAAAAAAGATTATATGAGTATTATCAGCTAATTAAATCGACAATAGGTTAAGAGAAACACACGAATTACCTCATGCTTTCAAGAGCAGCCTTCTGCAGTTCAGGATTAGGGTCTTGGACCCTCTCAACATAGAGCTCCAGGTTCTGCTTCAGTTACAAGTCCTCCGTCTGACTTGTGGTATAAAACCCATTTTTGAGGCTTTTCACATTGGTTTCTTAAGCTCCAAGAAACAAATGGGAATGATGCGGTTAGTCCATGCCACAAGTTACCGTAATCGTACTGATTGTAAGAAACAAAAGTCAAACCCTCCTGAAGCATGGCATTGGTCGGAAGAGCTTCAGGCCAAGCCAACGCGTAGTAGTTCCATGATCCATCATGTTCATTGATACCTTTCAAGCATAAAAGCCTTCCGTTGGAAGAATCTGAAGGAAACTCTTGATACTGAGCCTCGCCTTTGGTCTGGTTATCTAAGAGAGAGCTCATGAACCAGGTGTGACCTTCGAGTGGCTTGTTTGAAAAGCGAATGTCCTTGAGTGGAAGGAATGTCACTGCTTCAGACTACAAATCACATCAGATGCCAAACATATCATATAACAATCACTTTAGCAAGGCTTTCAAAACCAACAAACAGCTTATCAGCTTATCAGCTAAACCCTAAATCTCTACATTAGTGCAATATCTACAGCTTAATCGTAAATCTCCACTAACTCTGATTATGAACTAACTCTTGCAGCCAAGCAAAGATTCAAAGAGAATGAGAAATCGTGCTTACCAGATCTTCCTCTTTCTTATCATCCTTCTTCTTGGGATCCTTAAAAGGAATCTTGGTTGTAGCTTCATCCCGCTTTGCACCATAACCAACGCTGTTCGGATCTGGACCTGGAGCCATCTCAATCAATTCTGGAGGATGTATTGATTGATCCTGGATCAGATAAACGAAGAGAGGAAGAGCAAAGGGTTTCACGAATGGATCTAGCAAATTGGGGTTTGGAAAAATAAGAAAAGGAAACGTGAATCTCTTCACTTTCAGCATATCGAAAGGTGAAACCAAGAAGGCCAAGAGCAAACTTATGGGCTTCCTGGGCCAACATCATTAACATTCTATTTTTTTAAAAAAAATCGAAGCCCAACAAACCACATGCGAAATGACGTGTCAAAAAGGAATTTTTTGATTGGTTGATTTTATTGTCTGATGTGGACATCCTCTCTGATGATTATATATCTCTTTTAATATAGTATAGATATTTATATTTTTCATATTTGAATTTAGTATTTAAGTTATTAGAATTTATAGTTAGTATTTATGGGTGGGTGGTATTAGAGTTTAGGCGTTACAGTAATTTAGTTTTTTTATCACTATTCACATGAGTGCTATCTGCAAAAAAATTTCATTGGGTAACATTTTTACAACAATATTTTAAAATGTCTTATTTTGGAGATTTTGCCAATCTATACCAATATTTTCTTATTTATGTATAGGTATATTGTTTTAGGTTTAGATGACTTATGATCATCATATAAATAGTTTAGACAAACTGTTGCAGACGGCTGAGATAACTGAATACAACAACCTTCATAATCTTTTAGAATGTCTGGCGGCACAGTTCCGAATCTCCTCCCTTTCTTCTCCACAAAGGTATACTCCGGTTACTCTGACACCTGGAAAGGATTCTACAAGGTGTATTCCGATGTGTTCAACAGTGTTTACCTCAACGAGGTTAACTTCGCTAGGAAGTTAGGGCTGGGAATGGAGACTCCTCCAGTCATGGGGAGTCTAGAGAGTCCATACGCTCAGGTAAAGGAGTTTTATAGTTACTGGTTAGGGTTTAGGACTGTTATGGATTTCTGCTGGGTGGATGAGTTTGATGTGATGTCTGAACCTGACGGCGTGATAAGGAGGAAGATGAAGGAGGAGAATGATGAGGTGAGGAAGAAGGCGAAGAGAGAGTACAACGAGAGTGTGAGAAGCTTGGCTGCTTTTGTGAAGAAGCTGGACAAGAGAATGGTTGATATGATGGTGATGAAGAGGATAGAGATGGAGGTGAAGGAGAGGGAGAGGGAGAGGAAGGAGAAGATGGGTAAGGTGAGGTGGGAGAGAGCTATGAACTACAAGGAGCCTGATTGGGCAAAGGGGGAGGATGGAGGGTTCAGTGTAGTGGAAGAAGATGATAGTGATGATAATGATGATGATGGTATGGTGCTGTATTGCATTGTTTGTAGCAAGAATTTCAAAACTGAGAAGCAGTGGAAGAACCATGAGCAGTCTAAGAAGCACAAAGAGATAGTGGCAGAGTTGAGAGTTGAGGCACCTGAAACTGAAACTGTAGAGGAGCTTCAAGAGAAGATTCAGGATGGGTTCAATATCGATGAGGCCGAAGCCGAAGAAAAGGATGTCGAAGAGGAAGTTGTAGGAGAAGCTGATGAGACTGATGATGAGTTTGTTATGACAGAGGAGGATGTGAAAGGGTCTAGTGAAAGTGAGGATGAGGATGACGAGATGCGTCTACTCAAGAAGATGGTATCTGAGCAGAAAAATAAGCTAAAGAATGTTGTGTCAAGAGAAGAAGATGAAGTTGTAGTCGATATTGAGAGAACTAAACAGAATACCGATGATGCCAACATAGTAGAGTTAAACACAT
The DNA here is from genome assembly GCF_000309985.2 of Brassica rapa. Classification (NCBI taxonomy): domain Eukaryota; kingdom Viridiplantae; phylum Streptophyta; class Magnoliopsida; order Brassicales; family Brassicaceae; genus Brassica; species Brassica rapa. The sequence continues at coordinate 21,180,562 of NC_024801.2, read as the reverse complement.
ATGACAATGTGAAGGATGAGGCACATTCAATGGAGAATGATAACAAGAAGATCACAGGGAGGAGGCGCAGAAGCAAGAAGGATAAGGATAAGAATAACCTTGGAGGGTTAATGGAGAAGAGCAGTGAAGCTGATAATACTCAAGATAGAAATGGAGACATGGAAGAGTTTCATGCAGAAACGTTTGAGGAAAGCAAGAAGGTTCAAAGATCAAAAACATCAACCAGAGGAATGACATCCGAGGTACAATCATTCCTCCCTTGTAGCATCACTAGATCATAGTTTCTGGCCTGGTGGTTACTGAAATCATATGTATATCAAAATGTTAGGGCACATCGAAGAAAGCTTTTTATAACAAATGTGGTAGATGCGGAGAAAAGTTTGAGTCAAGGTTGGTCCATTAAAATTTTGTTTCTTTATGTCATCTCCAGCAGTATACTTTGTGTCACTAATATGTTGTTGACTCACCATTTTATCTACCTTGGCCAGGACAAAACTATTCAAGCACTTAGCTGATACCGATCATGCTACAGTGAAATCCAGATGATCCATTGCTCATTTTATGCAGAGTATAAACAAGAATTGTATTCTTTGATTTAATTTTATACATTGAAGTTGTTTTATTGCAAAAATTAGTGATCAGACTATTCATGTACTGACTACTTAGTATGTTTGAAACAATGATTTTGCAAACAAGAAAGCTATCAAAGGTTGGCTCTATAATACTATTTTTTACTTTCTGGTCAATGTTGAGGCTCATTAACAAAGTATCACCAGGTGGTCTTTGTTGTAGAGTCTTCCATGCTATAGACTATGGTTTTCTAACCAAACTGTATTGTTATTGTTGTTGGAGGGAGCTCTTATTCTCCTGAAGCATTTCAAATCTTCAATATCTATCGATGCAATGATTATTATGTTTATTATTTCATATGAAGAATGTATTATCAAGTAAAACAAAACGTAGACCCAATTGTCAGAACTCAACATCAGATTCAACCAACTTAAACATAACTCTAAAGCTGAGAGCACCAGTCCCTAGCATTCTGGAACATCTTCAACCACGGACTAGGCCCAGCTTTCTCAACCTCCCAGCTCTTCGGGTACCACGGGTACTGCCACATCAAGAAACAACGTTCAGGATGAGGCATCATCGCAAGATGCCTCCCATCAGGTGAACATATAGCCGCTATCCCCAACGGTGAGCCATTGAGGTTAAAAGGGTAAGCTTCAGTTACGCTCCCATCATCATCACAGTATCTCAACGGAGCCAAATCTGAGTGAAGCATACGGTCCAAGACTCCTTCGTCCGGGAAGTAAGCCCTTCCTTCTCCATGAGCCGCCCACACTCCTAAGGTGCTTCCCTCCATTCCCTTCAGCATTATCGACGGCGAGTCCTTGATCGTCACGCTTGTGAACCTGCACTCAAACCTTCCTGACTCGTTGTGAACAAACCTCGGCTGGGCCGTGTCGAGAGACCCGCCGACTTGAGGGCCTGGAACCCATCCTAACAAGGCCATTAGTTGACAGCCGTTGCAGATTCCGAGGCTGAATGTGTCTGGTCTTTTGTAGAACTCTTGGAACTGACTCAGGAGAGGAGCGTTGAATCTTATAGAAGCAGCCCATCCTTTGGCTGAGTCGAGAACGTCAGCGTAGCTGAACCCTCCAACAAACACAATCCCACGGAACTGGTCAAGAGTGATTGCTCCGGCTAGAAGGTCAGACACTGTCACGTCCCACGGTTCGAAACCTGCAGCGTAAAATGCAGCTGACATTTCTCTGTCTCCGTTGCTGCCTTCCTCTCGGATCACAGCTACTTTGGGTTTAGCATCTGACAACATATAAAATAAATAAAAACTCTCAACAAGAAACGTAAGGCTTAATGAGAAAAAGAAGCTTACCCTTAGACAGGTAACTATCGTTGGTCCATGAAGGAGTAAACGAGAGCTTCCAGTTAGGTTCATGCCTCAACTTCAAACCTTCTTTCTCCATCTCCACACAAGACGCTAATCGCTGAAGCTTCTCCAGCTGGAAACTGGTGTCTTCCCACATGTCTCTGAGGAATGAAGTTTCCTCGCTCAAATGAGTGATTCCATCAACTTTCACCTCAATCAAAGGTGAGTCAGTGACTTTCCCAATGACCTCAGCAGTAACATTAAACCCACGGAGCTTCTCCAACACAGCGTCTAAATTCTTGTTACTAATCTCCATAACGAGACCGAGCTCTTCCGAGAACAAAGTCTCAAAGAGGCTTATCCCGTTTGAATCCAAGTTAAGGCTTATACCTTTGTTTCCAGCGAAAGCCATTTCCATAGCTGCTACAACTAGTCCACCATCGCTGATGTCGTGTCCAGCAGATACCAAGTCTTCTGAGATGAGAGCTTGAACGCCCTCAAAAACGTTTTTTAGATAAGGAACATCATCAACATCAGGACAGTCGTTTCCAATCTGACCAAAGACCTGAGCAAGTGCAGATCCACCTAACCTCCTCTTCCCCTTTGCCAAATCAACATGCAAGAGAACACCATCATCATCACCTCCCAGCTTCAGATCAGGAGTCACTGTCTTTGTTATATCAGGACAGGTAACATAGGCACTTATCACAAGATTCCCTGGAGCTTTAACAACCTCACCATCCGCATGAGCTGCCATTGAAAGACTATCTTTTCCACCATCAATCGCAATGCCAAGTTCAATCATGGCATCAGCTAGAGCAATCGCAGCATCATACATAGCTGATCCTTCTCCTTCGAGCTTGGCAGCATACATCCAGTTACCACTAGCTTTAACATCAGAAAGTGTAGTAACCTTCGCCCAAACCAGATTTGTCAAAGCCTCTCCAACGGCTAGTCTCGCCATGGCTTTTGGATCAAGCAGACCTTTGATTGGCTGCTCCCCAATGGCACATGCACCGCCTGTTAGATCAGTGAATGTTTGCGCGATGACTGCAACATCAGCGAGAGTGATCTGCAATGGTCCAACTGTTTGCTGCTGTGCAACGAGACCTGTCACACATCTATCCACTTTGGTTGTCAAGAACCGCTTCGAAGAAACAGATGGTAAACGCAGAACCCTTTTCAAAGAGTCCATCAATGTAATCCCAGGAGCAATATCAAGTGGTTCCCGTGCATAAGAAACTCGGTTGAACTCAAACGTTTTCTTAGGCATGTCGCCAAGAACCTTCTCAAGTTCAAGATCCACAGCAGGAGGAGGTGGAGGTAAGCCTTCTTTCTTGCACTTAGCTGCAGCTGTACTATCAATCAAAGTACACCGACCTTCTCCATTAATTGTTCCAAGCACAGCCATTGAAAGCCTCTCCCTCTTACAGATAGATTCCAAAACCTCTCTGCTCTCAGCTTTAACCAAAATAGCATCCTGCTCTTGATACTCAGCTCCCCAAATCTCCAACACAGACATAGTATGATCACCAACAACAACAGCTCTTATATCAATCTCCGCACCCTTTGGATAAATAATCTCTTTCACCACATTGCAGTTCCCGCCAGCGCCTTGATCATGAATACTGATGATGGGATTCTTCTCCCCCATCTCAATGCAAGCACGGACAACACGGTACAGCTTCTGAGACATCTCAGCGTCTCCACGCTGCACAGCGTTGAAATCAAGCTCTGCGTCGTTCTGACCACTCACCATACTCGAAGCAGCGCCTCCTCCCATGCCAATACGGTAAGCAGGTCCACCGATCTTAACAACAAGCATCCCAACCTCAGGCTCCCCTTTGGTTATATGAGTATGATCAATCTGTCCAATACCTGCACTGAACATAATCGGCTTCAGCCACTCTCTTCTATCCCCACTCGGCAGTCTCATCCCAAAGGTTCTTGTATATCCTTGAATCATAGGCTCTCCAAACTTGTTCCCATAGTCAGACGCACCGTTGCTAGCGTCTATAAGTATCTGTAACGGTGAGGCAAGGTTTAATGGGTACTGGAAAGAGGAGTCTTCCCAAGGAGCATAAGAGCCCTCCATGTTGAGGTTCCCAACACAGTAACCAGAAGTGGATGCAACCACAAATGAGCCTCTTCCAGTTGCATGTGTGTCTCTGATTCTCCCTCCAGCACCTGTCTCAGCGCCAGGATAAGGAGCCACCGCACAAGGGAAATTATGTGTCTCAGCAGTGAACAGTATGTCGAGATCACGTGCGCTGAGATCAAGTAAGCAAGTGGAGCCAGGAAGTAGAGGGCGTAGCTGGTTCACCATAAAGCCTCTTATAGCACTGGAGTTATCCTTAAACCCAATGACAGAGTTATTTCGATTTGCCTGCATAACTTAAACACATAAGATTAAGAGTTTTATCATTTAAAAAAAAACATTTATAGTTATTACCTCCCAAGTGCTCTTTACAATCTGCATAAGAGACCTATCCATTGGTTTTCCATCAATAACAATGTTCCCAGCAAAGAACCAATGTCTACTATGCTCGCTGTTGGACTGAGCGATATCAAACAGCTCAACATTAGTGGGGTTACGCTTAATATCCTCTTTGAAAAGTTTAGTGTAATACAGCAAGTCTTGCTCATCAAAGGCTAAACCCATCTTCTGGTTGATATCTTCAAGCGCCTCTCTACCTTTCTCCATCACAGGCACATACTTAACTTCCTCGGGAACCACATTAGTCTCAAATGAAGTCAGCCTTTGAGGGTACACACACTCGGTCATTCTATCGTGAACCATCGCGGAAAACTCGTGTATTTGAGTCTCCAAGAGTGGCTCGTTGCTGAACAAGAGGTACCTCCTGGACCTTTCCAAGCGAGTCACTTCGTTTAAACCACAAGCTCTGCATATTGAAACTGCATTGGTGGACCAAGCTGTTGTAAAAGACAGTCTGGGACCGACTTCGATGATTGTGGCGTGAAGTCCTTCCTGCTTCTTCTTCCTCTCAAGAAAACTATCTGTGCCTGTAAGCATAAACAGTTTTGTTACCATTGCAAGTAAACAAAATAATACAGTGAGAGGGTGAAAGTAGTACCTAGATTCTCTGGCTCGAATGTTTCTTGAAGAATCCACTTTAGGACAGATAGCTTTTCTTGTGCTAATTCAGTTTCAAGACCGATGTTGAAACATTGTTCTGTTGTCAAACTGACAACCTGGTTGCTGATTTTGGTCTGAACGGCCTTGAGAAGCTCAGCGTTGGCGCTTTCTTGAATCAAAGGGACGCGGTAGAAATGGATGACCTCTGCAGCAGGTTTCTCAACCAAGCTCGGTTGCTCAACAACAGAAACAGGAGGAGCTCCAGGCGTGGAACATCTCAAGCCAGTAGTAGCTTTGGCTCTATTCAGAGAGCGCAGACCCTGTGGGGTTTGAAATCTAACAGAACCCCACAGTTGAGTTGTTGAGCTTCTCTGCAAAAGCGTTGTTTGTCTATTGGAACCCTGCAAGAGCCATGAATAATGGAATCTTTTACCAAATATAAAACATCACAGACGCCAATAGAAAAGCGATGCGACTGTATTAACACTAATCTATGCAATAGAACTTAGAGTAAGAGAATAGTTACGTTTAGAAAAAGAGCCGCACGAGTAGCTTGGGAGGTATTCATCGCCAAGATGATGAACAAAGGCAGATAGGGTTTTAAGGGTCTCTTTCTCTCTCTCTGCTAATGGTTTAACGAGGCTGAGAGCCTGTGACTGCGAGAAACACCAGAGTCGACACAACACTGTATTTGTGTCTTCACAACGCGAGTCTTTAGGTTTTTTTTAGTGGGTGGCTACTTTTTTCAATTTTCAGGTATAAAAACAAAAACAAAAAAAAAAAACAAAAGATGATTAATTTTACAAAGTTGGGCTATCTAGGTCCAAAATAATTAATGGGCCTAAGCGTAGATATTACATATGATATCAATTATCTATTGTTTCCATATAAACAACAAAAACTACAACACTATATTTGTAATTATCGAGTGAACTTACGATCATATGAAGGATAAGTTAATGATGCCAAAAATGATTGAAGAGATTTAATATAGATATAAATTTTTTATCTTCTATAAAATGTGAAATATGTTTATAACAAGTACGTTATCAATTTCTTTAAATGATAACAATAGCCAAAGAAAATGATATTCATTCTGATTCAACTTACTATATGATGAGGAAAAAAAGATTTGAGAGATTCTAACTTGGGATTAAAGGCCAAATCCATGAACCAAAACACTTCAAAACAAAAGAAAGTCAAATTCTTTAAATATCAAAATACAAAATAACGAACTAGTGGACAAAAACCACAGCTACAACATCAAAGTTTGCTTCATATGTTACTCGGATACATGAAGACTCTGACCCTCATTCCCTGCAAAAGTAAGAAACAGTTGTCTTCTTTAGAACCCCAAGCAAAAGATTTAACATCTAAACAAGATAACGATTAAAAGATATAAAGTACCATGGACTTAGGAGGCAAGTTGGAAGTGAATTTGGCACGGACAACACCGCTGTTACCATGAGGCCTTGTAACCTTTCCCCAGATGCAGCGGTAGTGGCTACCGTTCTTCTTGGTCTTAGCTTTGTAGATGTAAGCCATCCTCTTTCCCTTGTACCATGTCACTTCCTCGGTAGTGTTGACTCCTTCAATCTGGATAAGGGATGTGTTTGGGTACTGGTTAGACTTCGACCTGCACCAATCAAGAAAAACGTCAGAGACTAAATGACAGTATCAAATCGTTCAGTCTAAGTTCAACACGACAAAGAAATTTAGCAGAAGTTTATACAATGTTCTAAGAAAATGCAGAGAGCTAATTACATAATGTTTTAATTTTTTGAAGGTATTATAGGAGCAGAGTCTAATTATAAGTTGAGTATGAGATCCTAGAAGCTTCAGTTACATAAACTACTCATCATGGTTCATTACATAATTGGAGCTAAATCAAGTAACAGTAAGCAGTATATAATGAATTTACATAGAGATCAAATGTAAAATGTTACCTTTTGTATCCCAAGATGGTTCCCCTAACGTAGAGTCTGCAATACAATCGATAAGACCATTAAAGTGAGTAAAACAGAGGCAAAAGGAGCAAAGCTCAAGTGCTACTATGGATAAACCAAGATTTGAAAACTAGGCTTATGTGTCAAACTTGATGAACAATAAGAGGAGGAGAGGAAGAAAGACCTGACACGTTCTCCTTGGCGTCCCTTCACCATTTTCGCGTCGGCTGATAAAAACGCAAGACTCTGCAGCTGCCAGCTAGTGATGAAAACCGAGAAGCCGAACCCTAACACATAACCACGAGTTTATAACGTGTTGCCCTAGTTCTCTCATCTTTAGATTTTGATTAAAATGGTCCTATGGGCCTCAAAACTTGGCCCATTAAAATATTTAAATACAATTTATAATGTTTTTTCGTTGCCTTATCTATTTATGTTGTCGTTTACTTCTCGTTCCTACTTGCTCTCTCGTGTGATGATCTCTTCAAGAAGAACAAAGCTGCCGTGTCAGACGTAGAGGCATGGCAGCTTATGGCCACTTACTCCACTACATTAAAGGTTTGGTTGTAATGACATTGTTAAGACGCTCTTATCTAATTTATGATGCTGAGAATTAGAATGAGATTATGGACACCAACGGATTTATGTAAATTGAGTTTATTTCCAATGAAAGTAGACTTTTTACATCTTCACATGATTCTGCTAGTTAAGTCAACCAAAGAAGCCAATCCAAAAACCAGAACAGAGAATGAGTATTACGTTGGAGACACTTTAAAGGTTAAGACTTTAATCCTCAACCATTTCCTCATCATCATCTTCTATTTCCTCAATTCTCATCTTCTTCACCGCCTGAGCTGCATCACTTTTCTTAGGCCCATTAGCAATATGAATCAGAACATCTGACTTCTGCCCTGTCGTAGCGTTCACTATCCCACCATTCTTCTCAACACGGTACACAAGATCAGATCCACCACTGCCTGCATCTATGTAAACTGTGGAGTTCTCATCAATTTCCTCACGCACAACCATCTTCGACAACTCTGTCACCACCTTCTTCTCCATCCATCTCCTTATTGGCCTAGCACCATACACCTAACCATAACAATACAATATAGTCAGCCAACAGACATTACCAAACTAAGAGATTAGTACAAGATAAATGTTGCAGTAGGCTAAGAGACGTACCGGGTCATAACTCTCAGCTAAAATGTAGTCTAAAGCAGCATCAGTCACTGCCAAAGCAACGCCTCTCTCAGCAAGTCGGACAGCAACATCTTTCATTTGGAGGCGGGCTACTTTCCTTAACTGGTCATGTGAAAGGGGATCGAACACCACGATCTCGTCAAGCCTGTTCAGGAGCTCTGGTCTGAAGTGCTTTCTCACCTCCTGCATCACACATTCCCAGGCCACTTGCATCGTCACTTTCCCAGTTAGCCCTGAGAGAAGATGCTCTGCGCCAAGGTTTGATGTCATGATTATCACCGAGTTCCTGAAATCGACCGTCCTTCCTTGGCCGTCTGTCAATCTACCATCATCCAACACTTGAAGCAAAGTGTTGAAGACAGCAACATGGGCCTTTTCCACTTCATCAAAGAGTATAACACAATAAGGTCGTCTCCTCACAGCCTCAGTTAACTGTCCTCCTTCCTCGTGACCAACATAGCTGAGAGAAAGCGATACCATGTAAGAAAACAAATTTTCATGGAGAAAACAGAGTTTTGGAAAGTAAAGAAATAGCTACTTACCCAGGTGGTGCTCCAATGAGGCGAGAGACAGAGTGCTGTTCCATATACTCGGACATATCAATCCGAACTAAGAGGTTTTCATCATCAAAGAGCTGCTCAGCAAGAGCCTTAGCAAGCTCAGTTTTGCCAACACCAGTTGGGCTAAGGAATAAGAATGATTCAGTTGGCTGTTGTGGCCTTCCAAGTCCTGCTCTTGACCTTAAGATCGCCTCAGCAACTGCCTTCACAGCTTGATCTTGTCCCACGACCCTCTTGTGCAACCTATCAGCAAGACCAATCAACCTGTCCTTCTCGTTCTGGCCAAGTCTTGTCACTGGAATCCCAGTCCAACGGCTCACAACTTCAGCAATGTGTTCCGGCCCAACGTTTTCGGTGAGCATCATATTCTCGTCAGAAGTTCCTTCAAGCTGAGCAATTGCAGATTCCACTTCTTGGATTGCTCCATATCTTAGGTCAGCAGCTCTCGCAAGGTCATATCTTCGTTCTGCCTCTTGCAAAGCAAACATGGGCTCTTCTCTTTTCTGCTTAAGCCGGCGAATCTCATCAATTCTCTCTTTCTCCTTTCTGTACTTCATCGTGAGAGGCTGTAGCTTGTCCCTCAGGTCATCAAGCTCTTTCCGCACCTACATATTCATAATTCAAGATAACAATATTAGAGATTTGTCCCAAAAGAAGATATTAACAAACAACAATTTGAATCGTCATCTGTCTCCTACCTCCACAAGACGAGCTTTGCTGGTTTTGTCTTTCTCCCTTTCCAAGGCATGAAGTTCAATCTCCAGCTGCATCCTTTTCCTTTCAAGGTTATCAATCTCTTCAGGTTGACTATCAAGTTGGACTCTCACATTAGCACAAGCCTCATCCACCAAATCAATAGCTTTATCCGGTAAATGCCGACCTAGTTAACCACACAAGAACCACGTTATACCAAGAACAATACTACACAAAGCCACAACATTCTCACCAAGTCTAAAAATCTCAACATACCAGTAATGTAACGAGCAGAAAGCTGAGCAGCATTGATAAGAGCTCGGTCCTGGATACGAACACCATGATGTCCCTCATACCTCTCTTTAAGCCCTCTAAGAATACAAATAGTGTCAACCACACTCGGCTCAGCTACATAAACCTGCTGAAACCGTCTCTCAAACGCAGCATCTTTCTCAACATACTTCCTATACTCCTCAAGCATCGTAGCACCAATACACCGAAGCTGACCTCTAGCTAACATAGGCTTAAACAAATTAGCCGCATCCATCGACCCTTCACTCTTCCCAGCGCCAAGAACCAAATGAATCTCATCGATAAACAGAATCACTTTCCCCTCAGCCTCCTCAACTTCTTTCAACACAGCTTTCAACCTCTCCTCAAACTCCCCTCTGTACTTAGCACCAGCAACCAAAGCACCCATATCCAAAGACACCAACCTCACATCAGTTAAACTATTAGGAACATCTCCCTTCACAATCCTCTGCGCTAAACCTTCAACAACAGCCGTCTTCCCAACCCCTGGCTCTCCAATAAGCACAGGATTATTCTTAGTCCTCCTCGAGAGAATCCTCACAACTCTCCTAATCTCCTCGTCTCTCCCAATCACAGGATCAAGCTTCCCCGCCTCCTCAACCAAGTCTCTCCCATAAGTCTTCAACGCTTGAAAATTCGTATCGCCGGAAGCGCTCTCCACCTTCTTCCCTTCTTTCCCGCGAAGCTTCTCAACCTCGGACTTCACCTTCCCCGCCCCAACGCCTACCTCGCTCAACAGATCCTTTATCTGAGAATCTTCGAGAAGGCCGATGATGATCTGATCAACAGCTAAGTGAGTGTCCCCCCGCGGCTTGAGCTCTGCGTATGACCTTGATGAGGCTCGAGCTCGCGGGGATATCGTCTGGTGGAGGGGATTGCGAGGGGAGCTTCTTTAGAGCTTGGTTGATCACTCTTTCGGCAGATTGGGCGGCCGCTTCGCCGCCGCCGGCGGAGGAGATTGCTTGAGGGAATATTCCGGCGGGGTCGGAGATTAAGGCTCCGGCTAAGTGTAGAGGAGTGATTTGAGCGTGGCCTGCTTTTACAGCTAGCTCGTGAGCGGCGGCGATTGTTTCGTTCGTCTTGTGTGTGAATTTCTCTGGATTCATTCTTCAGTGGATTAGAAAACTTCTTCTTCTTAGTAAACAAGATCGTTGTGAATTGCGTTTCTTCAGGTGTTTGAAATGTTTGTGATTTGCGAGGGAGGAAGGAGGGAGGTGAGGTGGTTTTAAGGGAAGGAGATTCATCTCGAGAGATGGAGAGTGATCGTCGTCTTGCTTCTTAGAACCAGAAGATACTAGAGACTTCGTGAGAAGAGAAGAAGAGACATCAATTTCAATCTCACTTTTTTGCTATATGACTGCTAGATGCCACGTGGAACTATCTTTTATGGTTGGTCTTCCGTAATTATCATTTTTTCTTCTTCGGCTGGACCTGGTAGAAATGCATTTTACAGATAAGGAATCTACTACAGATTAAAGGAGTTCAATGAAAATTGCAAAGTTGTACTAAATATTATACGTTATTTAATACATAGTCCTTCATTTCTTCAGCCATTTTTTTCTTTCCCACCCATTTTCTTGAATCTGTTTCTCTCCCACTCTGTAACTTCAGAAACTGGCTCAGTGCATGCACGAGACTGGCTTTCACCAGAAGAAGCCTCGATGTTATGGAGTTGAAGTTTTTTTTGCTTGGGAAATCATAAGCAGTAACAACAGATCACCATCATAAAAGAAGACACAGTTTGAAATAAAAGTCTTCTTCTTCTTCTTGTATAAACTGAGTATAACAATGTTTGACTCTATAGTTCATGTTCCTCACAAGTCAAGAAACACAAAGGAACAACAAGAGAGAGATAGTACAACAATGAGTTAGGCTGAAATCTCTCTGATCAGCCAGTTTAAGCTCGGGAAAGCGAAATAAAGGACTAAAAACGACGGAACAGCCAAAGCAATTGTAACAAAGAAATAGACCCCGAGAACCGCAGCACTAACAGGGATCGCATATAAAGCCATCAACAGGAACATGACTACCAAAGGAAACTTAGCCAACAAATGAGCAACAAGAGCCATTGACTTACATATATAACCATGAAGCCACCCAGTTCTCAAGTATCCTCTGGTCACATCTGAAGCGTTGTTACTCACTCCATCACACCTCTCTTTCGTATCTCTCTCCCCTGAAGTGACCCTTCTGTTGTCACTGCGAGAGCCGTTCATGGTTTCGACCATCCATATAAGGTAATAGTTCTTGGAAGGAAACTTGATGGCTCCGTTGTGTACTAGCCTTAAAGAGAGCATGTTGCACCAAGGGCAAGTAACGAAGAAGGGAAGGTGGAAAGGGAAACCTGAGGATTTGATCACAACGGCACGGTGGAGAGCTAAGAGACAATCTTTGCAGATGGTATGACCACACCATAAGACGTAAGGCACATTCTCAAATACGTTGAATGGTTCCCAGCAAATGGGACACTCCAGTCTTTCTTCCTTCCTTGTCTTTCTTCCATCATCTAAAGGAGCTTTTAGCGGTTCTGTGACAGCATCTTCTCCCTTTGATTTAAAGCCTTCTTCATTGGATTTTGAAGTTAAATTCCACATAACAAAATGGTGATGACTTTGTTCTTCAACCCTTCAAAGAAAGAAGTAAAAGAATGATCAGTTAAAGGAGACTGAACACTAATCTGTTTTCAGACATTAGAGAGATGGTAAGCTAAAAGACATAGATAATAATCATATTTCAGACACGAAGTTCACAACCGAACCTCCCAAGAGAACAGAGCATACCACGAAGCAAGGAATGTCTATGTTTTGCAAGAGTTTATCTAGTCATATGAGATATGGATAATTGCAAAGAAATATCAAAAACTCTGTCGTAACGACGCCGTTTCAGTAAAGGACGACCACAGAAAGAGACACGCGTAGTAAGACACGGTGACACGGAAACGCCTTTCGAAGTTTACGGCCGCAACAGATTTCCACACCTTAAATCTGACGCCGCTGGATTCACCACAAAACGCACCGTTTGTTAACGCTCATATTTAGAGGTGGGATTTTGACCGATACCGAACCAGCCAAACCAAATGAAATTGTTTTTGCGTTTCGATTCAAGTTTGGTATAATTTGGTTTCCATTCGGCAATTAGTTAGTTGGATTTCAAAAAAAAAAAAAAAAAGAGAAACAAACCATTTTATTTCAAGTCGAATAAATAAAATTTTAATCGATATAACCGAATTGACCAATTTTAATCAAAAGACTCGAATTTGTAATTAAAATTAAACAGTAACCACCCCAAAAAAATTATTAACCAAATGCCAAATCAAACCGAATCAAAATTCGATTCAGCTTAATTTAATGTAACTTTATGTTAACCGAACTAACATTTTTACCAGAACCCATATGCCTAATCATCTATCTATATATATAAAGGGGAGTTTTCTCTCATCTATATATATAAAGGGGAGTTTTCTCTCACCTCCTGCTGCCACGTCATCACGGAGAGTGGGGCTTTTTTTTCGCCACGTCAGCTCCTCTCTTCTCGAATCAATTCTGCGAAGCCAAAAACATCTGGGCTTACGGGCTTATTTTCTCTAAATGTTTTTTGTACTAAGCCTATCTTCAAATCAAATGAAGTCCATATGCAGAGTCTGAGTGTTTATTATTTTTGTAAACTCAGCTGCATCAAACAGCCCTAATCGTCGTCTAAGTTATTTATCTCTTCATATCACCTGAGAACAAAAACTAAAAACGTTACTGAATCAGTCTGGATCAAGAGTCTTCTTTGCGATGATTATATCTTTAAATTGTGTATCAGCTTCCGCTGAGAAAATCTGGTGTCGACCAAAAGCTGGTTCTCTGACTCAACATTGAAAAGCTGACAAATCAAGTAAGCTGGTTAGAAGTTTCTCCATCGATTTTCAAGCTCTCAGTGGATTGGATTTCTGCAGGTTAGGATTCAAAATCATATCAAAAAGTAGACAAACAGTTTTGTTGTAATCAATCTAATTGTGTTCTGTATATCATTCACAGAGACAATAAAAGACTCTGGCCCCGGATTACAATCCGCACATACCAATTGGAGACGATTATTTATGGAAGCACTTAAGAACCATACCAAACATCAATGTGTATTATCAAACAGGTTTTGGAACAGCAGCTCCGAAGCTGGTCATCAGTGAAGAAGAATATGATCGAATCAAACAAGCCTTATTCATTTACCTAAGAAACTGTTAACAAAGGAGGCCGTAAGCAACAACTCTTCAGTTCTCCAATACCATTAATTCCTCTCATTAACTCTTATTATGCCACAGCTAACAGATTGATCCAAGAGATCAGCACTAGAGAAAACGATGAGAATGCAAATCGTAACATCGCCAATATGGAGAAGATCCACGGTAAGGAAATAGAGAAACCAGTCGTGAGTCACGTAGTTGCTCTATGCAGTGGTGCTGTCGGTGTTGATGCTACTGCTTTGTCACTTCAGAAAAGCATGTACTCAACCAGTCGTGTCACGTAGTCACGTAGTTGCACTCTTCAGAAAAGCATGTACTCAATTATACCTCTCTCTTAACTGCTCCATTGCTCAGCAACTACAACACATTGGATCTCCTCGGAGACCCTATTCTGTGGACACCGTTCCTTCCACCAGAATCTTCTTATACTTCAGAGGTGCGTATTCGTTTTATCTATCTTTATAACTTTCCTACAGACTTTAGTGGTTTATAACTTTAGAACTATTGCCTCTCTTTCTTCATAGGTGACAAAGACAGAGACGAGCTGTTCCACATATAGCTACCTTCCACAGGAGAAGTGAGCTATTCCCTTTAGATGTTGATGATTCTCCTTATCGTGAGATGGGTTAGTTGACTCATCTCTTTTTATTTCTTTTTAATGAAGAGAACGTTGGGAGAAGTGTGACAATGGGCATTTGTGTATACTCTTTTTGAAAAAATCCAAATAAATAAATCTAAGGATTTGTGTATACTCTTTTTTGCTACCTCAACTATTCAGCAGAGTGATATATATTTCTTAAACTTCCGATTAAATTCTAACTTGGTATCTTGTAGATTGTCAGTGAAACTGCTGAAGTCGAACCAACTCCATAAGATACAAAGATGGACCAAGGAGAGGAATAAACTGCAGAAAGTAACTTCAGCACCACTGTGTCTTCTTTGTATTTGTTTTTGTTTAAGTATTTTGGCAAGATAAAAGCAATTTAATACGTTTCCATGTGTTCTACCGCAGACAAAGAAGTTTCAATATTATGGCTGAGGGCCTTGAGAACAATAATGTTACTTTTGAGGAGGTAGACTATATGCAGTTTTGGTATTCATTTTGTATGCAACTCGCAATCATTACCGTGGAAAATAATCAAACTTGAGCTTTTTCTTTAACTGGAGTGCCTATTTTAAGAACACTGTCTTGACAAAGTCTTATCATATGATTGATGAAGATGACCCACTGCTTGAGAAGGCTATTGAGTAACTTCTTATATTGTTCTATAAATGTTCCATATACTTCATATGATTATATATAATAATATCAATCAAATTCATCTAATGTTCTTGATCAAATTCAGAGAGAATTGAGACATCTCAGGCAACCACCGTACCTGGAGCTTGGTCACAGCTAAGGAACCAAGAGCTTGAACTCACAGTGTCAGGTAGATTAATTCTCTTCATGGCTTTTTGATGTAAATAAAGCATCTTCTCTGCTCTGAGTTGAGTTTTTATTTCTATGTTTGAACATTGATATGCCTGAAATTTAACGACTTCGATTAAGTGTTTATGGCTTTGGTCTTCTCATTAGGCATTATTTTTTTGAATAATCTTCAAAGGTCAGTTTTTGAAATGCAATATACTTCAATTTATTTTTTCTAAATAACAGTGCAATCACGATTGTACTGCTGCCTGCACAAAAATGTTCAAACAAAATAAGACCGTAAACCCTTCCACGAATAGTTTGCAAGTAAACACCAGTACATTTACAAAAGTAAACTCATTGATGGTCCCCCCCAGATTAACAAATTGATTTTTCCCAACTCTCTCACATTCTGCCTATACCGATATAGCCCACATGATCGAATGTTAAGTAATAACAAAAACCAGCTTCTGTCATACGAGGGCCTTAACACACTCAACAAACCACAAAGAAAACACCAGCTGCTTCCACAGCCCAGCCTATCCAAATCAAAGCAATTCACCAACTTTTACTCAATAATCTCAAAAACCGACAAATATCAATACAATTAACGCCATTATCGAACATTAAAAAATATTCTAAAATTACAACAATAGAACCTATCTATGCTCTTTTATTTGTGGTCATACTTTCCATTTCTGCTGCATTGATCAATGGATTCCTACATATATAAGCCGTCCCATATGTAGAAAAAGTCATCTATGATTCAGCATTATTCCAATTTATAAAAAAGTTTCTTATGTTCCAATTTTTAGTTTTTTTTACATATTGTTTTCGATTTTCATATTAATATTCAAACAAAATATATGAATGTTTTTCCTTCTCGAAAATCAACTTTGATTTATGTTTAAATTTCAATTAACGGCTTTTTATTCTATCTTTATTGAATCAATCAGTCACAACCAATTATGGTATTTTACTTTGAACTAAGCAATTTCAAAACAAAGTAATACACTATGGTCACTAACCACTATCAAATGGATCGAAAAAAATATCATTCTATTCAACATATTTTCTTTACTAAGACCATAAAATAAATTGTAAATTCATTTAAAAATAAAACATACAAATCCGGCGCGTAGCGCCGGAATACCACTAGTACATACTAATTTCCACTATCCATCAATTACTTCTGTAATTATTTTATGCTACGAGTAATTAGTGGGAACTGAAATTAGGTACAGCTAGATACAAATTGATTCAATTTGAAAAAAGAAATTAAAGAACTATTCTTATTTAAAAGTTTATACTATAGTAGAATCTTGAAATATATACAATATTTTGAAAGTTTTGTTTTATGAGTTAAAATTGTATAAAATTTGTCTCAATAGTACTAAAATGTGATAACAGTACAAAATTAATAAAAATTAAACTTTTATATAATAATAGATTTTATATATCAGTTAACAATCATCACACCAATACACATTTGATTTTAGCAAACTATATAATTTTAAGAAAATAAACAGTCATTTACAAATTTAGTAAAAACTAAAAACAATTTAAAATAATAATAATGACATTTGTCGGTGTGAATGAGCTGTACGCGTATCTTCTCCTTCAGCTTCTGGATCGAGCGAAGCATTTTCTTCCGACAATGTATTTTTAATTAAGACAATGCTTCCGCATTATTGGGTTTAGTTTCTTTTTTTAATTAGGGTTCTTCAGATCGAATATCCTCTCTCTCTCTCTCTCTCTCTCTCTCCCACCATCGAATCATGCTAAAGATCTGATCTTTCCTCAGATCCGTAAGTACACAGTTAGAGAGAGAAAGCTACAAAGACTGTCTTTTTTCAGACAAAAAAAGAAACAGACTTTAATGGTCTTCGCAACTCTCTAACTGAAAATCCAAACGAGAAAATGGGTTCGCCGGCGCACAAAAGACCCTCCGGAAGCGGCGGCGGCGGAGGACTCCCGACGTCAACATCACAAAACGGCGGAGGAGGAAGAGGCGGTCGCGGCGTGCTGCCACGTGGCAGACAGATGCAGAAGACGTTCAACAACATCAAGATCACGATCCTCTGCGGGTTCGTCACCATCCTCGTCCTACGCGGCACAATCGGCGTCGGTAACCTCGGGAGCTCGAGCGCCGACGCTGTTAACCAGAACATCATCGAGGAGACTAACCGGATCCTAGCCGAGATCCGGTCCGATTCGGATCCAACCGACTTGGAAGGCCCTCAAGAAACAGAGATGAGTACCAACGAGACGTACGCTCTAGGGCCTAAGATCACGGATTGGGATAGTCAGCGAAAGGTATGGCTCGACAAGAACCCTGAGTTTCCTAGTACTGTCAATGGCAAAGCTCGGATCTTGTTGTTAACAGGGTCTCCTCCTAAGCCCTGTGATAATCCTATTGGTGATCATTACCTCTTGAAGTCTGTGAAGAACAAGATTGATTACTGTAGGCTCCACGGGATTGAGATTGTTTATAACATGGCTCATCTGGATAAGGAGCTTGCTGGGTATTGGGCCAAGTTGCCTATGATTAGGAGGTTGATGCTGTCTCATCCTGAAGTTGAGTGGATCTGGTGGATGGATAGTGATGCTTTGTTCACTGACATACTGTTTCAGATCCCGTTGGTTAGGTACGAGAAGCATAACCTGGTGATCCATGGTTATCCGGATTTGTTGTTTGATCAGAAGTCGTGGATTGCGTTGAACACTGGTAGCTTTTTGCTGAGGAATTGTCAGTGGTCGTTGGATTTGTTGGATGCTTGGGCTCCTATGGGACCTAAAGGACCGATCCGCGATGAGGCTGGGAAGGTGCTGACGGCTTATCTTAAAGGAAGACCGGCTTTCGAGGCGGATGATCAGTCGGCTTTGATCTATCTCCTGCTTTCTCAGAAAGATACATGGATGGAGAAAGTGTTTGTGGAGAATCAGTACTACTTGCACGGGTTTTGGGAAGGTTTGGTGGATAAGTATGAGGAGATGATGGAGAAGTATCACCCGGGGTTAGGTGATGAGAGGTGGCCGTTTGTGACCCATTTCGTTGGGTGTAAACCGTGTGGTAGCTACGCTGATTACGCGGTCGAGAGGTGTTTGAAGAGCATGGAGAGGGCTTTTAACTTTGCAGACAATCAAGTGCTGAAGCTGTATGGTTTTGGACATAGGGGACTGTTGAGCCCCAAGATTAAGAGGATCAGGAATGAGACGGTTACTCCGTTGGAGTTTGTAGACAAGTTTGATATCCGCAGAACAACGCAAGTGGAAACCAAACCACAGAACTAGAGGAGCTCTTCATGGACACGTATAGGTAATATATATGACACTTACAAATGCAAAGCAAAATTTGTTTGCCTGTACTTGCTACTTCATTGTTTCTTCTTCTGCTTTTTTTTGTTTTCGTTTGTTGTTGTTTGCAAGAATATTTTAGTTGCAAAATTCTTTTTTTCCATAGATGTTTTTTGTTGTGTTTTCTTCAGTCTAATATACTTTGTCATTGCTCGTGACTACTGTATTCAAGTCTGACATATGAACCTGTTGAAAGAAAGTTAGAGAATACATGATTAGACTGTGGAATCAGGATAACCGTTACATTACAAGTTTGTTATAAGCACCAAAACCAACAGTTTTAGCTTAATGTGGTTAAAGCGAGTAACAGTTACGCGCCACCTCCTTACTTTAAACCGTTAAAATCTAAATTTTAGACGCAGCCATAGGTCTACGATGACGTCTATCTTACGGCATCTTTCGTCTGCGACTTCATCTAGACCAGTGATCAACAAATTTGATTCCTTTCTTCTACTTCATTACCATACGAACTCGCTTAAGTCCAATCACACCTTGAAGCATTATCTTGAATCAGGAGAGCCAATCAAAGCTCTCTTAAACTTCAAACAACGATACAGAGAAAGCCCTCGTTTCATAGACAGTTTCTCTGTCTTGTTCGCCATTAAAGCTTCATCGTCAGCTCATAAAGGTCACTCCTTTATGGGCCAACAGATCCACGCTCTTGTAAGGAAACTTGGGTTTCATAGCATAATCCAAATTCAGACATCCCTTGTCGGGTTTTACTCAACCGCAGGTGATATCTCTAGTGCACGCCAGATGTTCGACGAAACGCCTGAGAAACGAAACGTAGTCTTGTGGACGGCTATGATTACAGCTTACGCTGAGAATGACAAAAGTGTGCAAGCTCTTGAGATGTTTCGACTAATGGAAGAGGAAAGAATTGAGCTTGATGAAGTGATTGTGACTGTGGCTTTATCGGCTTGTGCTGATCTCGGTGCGGTGCAGATGGGAGAAAGGATTTATTCGCAGAGCATCAAGAGGAAACGAAGATTGGGTATGGATTTAACTCTGAGAAACTCACTTCTCAACATGTATGTAAAAGCTGGGGATGTTGAGAAAGCGAGGAGAGTCTTTGATGAAACAGTGAGAAAAGATGTGACTACTTACACGTCTATGATCGTGGGGTATGCTTTAAACGGTCAAGCTCAAGAATCATTGGAACTCTTCAAGAAAATGAAGAGACAAGATTCATCTGTGTCTCCGAACGATGTGACTTTCATTGGCGTCTTGATGGCTTGTAGTCACGGTGGTTTAGTGGAAGAAGGGAAACGACATTTCAGGAGCATGGTTGAGGATTACAATCTGAAACCTAGAGAAGCTCACTTCGGATGTATGGTGGATTTGCTTTGTCGTTCAGGGCGTTTGAAGGATGCTCATGAGTTCATAAGTCAGATGCCTGTAAAGCCAAACGCGGTGATTTGGAGAACCTTGCTTGGTGCTTGCAGTCTTCAGGGGAATGTTGAGCTCGGGGAAGAAGCTCAGAGACGGATCTTTGAGTTGGATAGTGATCATGTTGGGGATTATGTTGCGCTGTCGAATATCTACGCGGCGAAAGGAATGTGGGATGAGAAAGTGAGAATGAGGGATCGTGTGAGGAAGAGAAGGGAGCCTGGGAAAAGCTGGATTGAGATGGGAAACATTATCGCTGAGTTTGTTTCAGGGGGTGGTGATGATGATGGGAAGCTAATGGTGGGAGAGATTAGTGAGGTTTTGAGGTGTTTAGTTGCTTGTATGACAAGTTATGATTCTGATGTGGGGAATTTTGACTCCAGTTGTTGAGGTATAAAAGTGTGCTATGTATTGATTGAAATTGTTATGTTTCAAGTGAATCTCAATGTTCTTTTTCCAGTATATATTCATCAAATCCCATTCACTTCAACTAAGAAATTTTGGTCCCCTTACTTGTTCACCATTGTTGAATCTAAATTTTAATATAACTTTAATTCATCTGACCCGGGTCATGTCTTCTTTTTATTTGATTAGTAAATTATTCTTGTTCTTTGCTCACTTGTAGGTTGAGCTGAGCTTACACAAGAGATTTGGCTGGTGCTGTGGCAGGCAGAGCTGCATAGTATGGAGTCCTCCGTGGGCCTGCACTTGGCAGCTGTAGCTGGAGCTTTTCTCAGTGTTGGAGGCTTCTCGTGCCTACTGGTGGTATTTAGAGCTATCAGGATCAAGGGGTCCATCATCTATGGTTAGTCTTAAAATAAATCTGAGCAATCTTACACGTTTGTCAAGTATATAGGAATTAGGTTTTGGAGTTTTTCTACTGACTTTAGTGTCGAGATGGAGAAGGTTTTTGAGAGAGAAGAGTTTGGTGAAAGATATAATGACATAGCTTTGACATGTTACTGGTGGACCATCACAGTTATGGAGTGACATAATGGCTTAGTCATTTATTTGACTTTTGTTTTGTTTTGTTTTGGATACAGGCTGATTTTGTAGAGCAACTCTTTCGTGAGAGACTAGTAGATGAACAACTTATGTCGAGAATGTTAAATACACACCACTCGCAGGTTCTATTTTATCTGATCTCATCTGCGTGTGTATAGTTTGAAACTGTTCTCAGAAATTCCACTATTGAGAGGACATTAAAAAGAACTACTGCTATATTATGTGAACATGATTGCAGACTTCTCAAGTATTTGAAGGGAATTTTATACACTTACGTTCCTTTGTCGTCTATGAGTAGTTTTTTCTACTTTTTGCAGTTAAGAATTTCTGATGTAAGCTATGAAGAGCGGGATGATGTTTATGATGAATTGAAACGCAGAGGCTTATCAGGTGACTCGTTAAGGAAACTACCATGCTATAATGTCAAGTGAGATGACCAAGAGGCAGATCAAACTTTCTGTTCCATTCGTTGATACCAACTGATCAAACTTCTTAAAATGGCCCTTTGTTCATCTCACACCATTTGAATATTACAGGACATGAAGACAGGTGAAATCACACAAAGCTTACCGAGATGCGATCACACGTTTCACCTGGTTTGTGTTGATAAATGGCTCTTCAGACAGGCCGTTAGAGAATGCATCATTGTGGAGATTTATTAATTTCAATCTCTATTTATTAATATTGCAACTTAAGCATCTCCATAGGTTTCTACTTTTGAATGTATACTATTGTAGACATGAATAATAACTAACACCTACAGATATGTTGAAAAATATAGAGAACTTGATCAAGTTATGCATTCATACATTAAGTTGATTCTTAATATACCTTACGTGTCTATTGGGAAAATCTGAAACTCATGACCTCACAACACCTAGTACAGAAAATAATACTACTCATCTCTTAATTTTTACAGCCATGGGACCTTGGCGTTTGGGAGCAGGGCTCCATTGACCTTGCTCTCGTACAAAAAGAGTCATGATCAGTCCCGTTCAATACCCATGGCTTCAACCCTCCAAGACCATGAGCTACCTCCACAAGTGAGGACCAGGGGCTTGTGACCATCAGCACATCAGAACAACTTAGAAGGTAAATCTCAGTCCACTCTCTCCTGCTCTCCATGTTCCTCTGAGTTTTCTGGTATTCCTTGCGGCTAGGCCTGTGAACACTGAGTATCTCTCCCGTCACCGTCGGGTTTTCCCAGTACACGTCTCTGATACTCTCAAAGTACCCTGGAGAAGAAGAAGATGAGATGAACACTGCCTTTGATTTTCGGCTTATAACTTGGCTTGAAGGGAGATGTCTCTCTTTGTCTACTTCAGGAAGCAGCTCATGTCTAACCCCACAAGCTAGAATCTGTTCTACTAAACGCTGAAACTGATCATTGCTAGTATCAGAGACCTCAATATGGATTCCTATTCTTTTATCAGCTCTAGCAAGATAAGCGTGATAGTATCGTGTGATGAGACCCCAGACTACATTAGTTGGGTGAAAGAGATGCTGACCCAAGAAGTAAAAAACCGTTTCTTTAACCGGGAAGAGCTTTTCAAGTTCCTGCTCAAATGAAGAGATGGAGAAGAGTGATGGGACAAAGTAACCATCTGCTTTCATGATCAACCACGGTGTCTCGTTAAACAAAGCTTGACTCTCCAGCTTTTGTTGGTCACTGGAATCAAGAACAAGATGGTGAAGAAGAGACTGTTGTTCATTGAGCGGAAACTCTGAGGGAAGAAACCAAGAAGTGGATGGAAACGGCTCGCAGAAAAGATCAGCCATCTCAGCTCCTTGTTCCACTAGTAAAACTCTGTCGGTTAAGAGAGCATAAAGAAAAGCTGAAGCTAGACTGAGCATCCTACTTCCAAGCTCGCCGTCAGAGTTCAACCATATCACATAACTACAACCAGAGACTCCACCATCAGACTTATCTCCCAACTTGAGTTTGTCAAATGTTGAGTTATAGAAAGTAGTAAACGGTCCACACCGTCTATGAAGATCTTGGTATCTATTGAATCTAGATTCCAGGTAAGAAGATTGCTTAAAAGTCGATTCCTTTCGATATAAACTCGCCTCATACCTGCTCAAGCATGATTCTTTATCGAAACCAGGGACAAGATTGTCCTTCTTCTCGCTTAACCCACCGTCTGATTCACTAGCTGAAACTCATAAAGCCACCAAAGAGTGTTTACTAAATGCAACATTCTTGCAAAGAAGTGAGAGTGAGAATCAAAGCTTTTTACCTTGGTGGAATCTGAGCTGAAGAACCCTAGAAGCTGCAACACTCTCCACAACATCATCAGAAGGTGGGTCTCTGAGTACCACCGACAGAGAAAACATAACCGAAGCAACCAGAAGAACAGCAAGAAGCAGACCCATCGATTTCATGGAGCTCAAACTTGGTTTCACTGCATCCGCTTGGCTAGACCCGGTTCGAGTGTCTGGGTTGGTCACGGGTTCACCCGCATCGGAGCTCTTCTTGCCCCGCTTCATATGGTGAGACAGAGAGAAAGACGTGAGGTGAAAACCGGGTTGGAGTTTAAAGTGAGTAGCAAGACTTGAAAACAGCGTTGGTGGTGGAGTGTGGAGTGTGGAGTGAAGACAGAGATCGGATGAAGTCATCATGTGATGTGTTTCAGAGAACAGAGATAAACAATGAGTACGTGGCAGAGACAACGACAAGCTTTTGCTACGATTTTACTGAGCATTACCATCTAAAATTGGGACAAGTCTCATATACTTGATATCTTGTTTATTTGCATCATCTAAAATTTTAATTGTCTTGTTTCGTGATTTTCAATTAGGCTAACACAGTTTTACAATTAATATGGGGAGAAAATCTAGATTTCCTGGTCAGAGAATTTGTGCAAGCTAGAAATTAATATTTTAAAAGATTAGATGTATATGTTGTACACTTGCAGATATATCATTTTAATCCATGTTATACGTTGATGGATGGATACAATGGTTGAAGGTGTTAGAAAACGTAAATGATCAGTGATCTATTGAACCATCATTTCCGATACCGTATGAGTAAGGATAAAACATAGAAAAAATCACGTAGTGATTACATAGTTAGATTGCATAGTTAGTAGTCTTTATACCTCATAATTAACACATCATCGTCGGATTGAGATCCACGAGCTAAGTGAACCGGGGTAAAAACTACATTAGTCGTGAAAGAAAAAAACTTCATTAGTTGTAATAGCTAGTTGAAGACGTTAGAAGAGTGTGGAGAACTTTAACTTACACGCTATAAATAACTATGAAATGTTATCTAATGTAAACAACGTATATAAACAACTCTTTTTGAACACCCTTATATAAACAACTATGAAGGTAATTTATAACAGAAAATGTCGAGCGTGGATGACAAGTTCCTCTCCCTAGCTTTCGATGGTTTGTGATTTTTAACGCGGGCGAAAACTCATATTTGAGATAGCATATAATTTATCTTTTGTGGAAACCTAATTAATCATTCCTTCTTTCTCATCCATACATATACACTGTTTGGTTTTAATTGGTAGAATCACTCCCGGTTAATAGGATAACTCCCGGTTACATTTCTAATAACAAATAACATTAGATTATATAATTTCAAAAAGTTTAACAAAAACAAGTACTCCTATTTTTCTTAAATATTATGTTAAACAGTTAGTTTAACTTCCAAGTAAGTGAAGAAACTACTACTCCCTCTGTTGCCGAAAATAAAATTTTCTAAAGTGTTCACGTTTATTAAGAATTTAATAAATGTTTATAATTTAATTTTTTTTCCTTTATTATACATTTTCCAATAACTTTTCACCAGTGAAATTTAATACATTCAAATATTTTCATTTAATGTTTCTTAAACATATAAAAAGTATCTTAAACATATAAAAAATTTATCTTTGTGGAACAAATAAAAAATCTAAAACATCTTGCTCCGGAACAGAGGGAGTGCTATTTTTACGATAAAGAAAAGTACGATCTTGTTTAAGTGTTTAATCTCATCCGATCTGCTTTAATATCTCATTTAATTTCACTGACGGATTATATGGAAAAAGGCCGTAGTATCATTGAACATTGATAGTGAAACGTAATAAGTTATTACCTTACGCGTTTACACATGATGGGTGCCAATCTCCTTGCAGGTTACGTCAGTAATTTAAATATCTGGGACCGGAAAAGTTTAAAATACTTTGTTGCTATGTGAGAATTTTCAACTTTATTACAATAAGAAACAAAAAAGAATCCATCTGTTTTTCAAATCCTGTGTTAGGAAACAAGTTATTTAAGCACCTGGGAAATGTAATTAATAAACATGTACCATTTCATTTTAACCAATGTTCGTGTGGGAGTTTGAAACAATATTTTTTGCTTTTCTTCTTTTTTCTAGTCTATGAAATAGAGATTTTCAGGGGACTTGGATTGACTCTGACTTGTAGAAGACTTTGATTTAATGGTTAAAAGGTTTAATGCTTTAATATTAGGTTGAAAGTTCAGTTTGAACATAATTGTTTGATGTAGTTTATGCAGATTGATTGATGTAAAAATTTAGTGAAATCAAGTAGAGCTTTCCATTGTAGGTTTGAGTATTACAAAGACTGTCCATCGGTGTTAAAGAAAAAAACAAAAAACAAAGACTGTCCATCATAAATGTAATAAATACTCCCTCCGTTTTTTAATATAAGTCGTTTTAGAGAAACTTTTTTGTTCCAAATTATATGTCGTTTTCGGTTTTCTATGTAAAATTTATTAATAATTAATGTTGTATGACCAATGGTAATATATCTTCTATTTTTCTATTGGTTGAATTGTGGTTAGGTAAATAATTAATGATGTTTTTGTTTAGAAAATATAAGAAATTAATGGTTTTCTTAATCTACGTGCATAGCTGTAAAACGACTTATATTAAAAAACGGAGGGAGTATAGTTAATCGTGAATATGTGTGCTGTGAACACCCGACCAGGGCTGGTTCTGAGATTTTAAAGGTTGTAGATAATTTAGGAAATATTTCAATAAAAACTTTTTTATTATAAATTTGGGAAAGATTTAGTAAATATATCAACGATTTAGTAAATATATTAGAAAAAGACGATTTGATAAATATTTCAATAAAAAAAATTTCGGGACGTAGAAAATTTAGTAAATATATCAGAAATATTTGATTTGTCTATGTAAGTTCTGATAAAAAAAAACTGAGACGAATGTTTTATTTGGCTTTGCCAAATACCGGCCATGCACCAGACCATGATATCAATTTTTCTGTAAACATATTAAGATAAATCGCTTTTTCTGTAGGCATATTAAGATAAGTCACTTTTTTATAAAGTTGTTTATTATCATTTTATGATAACATGACTTTTTTATAAAGTTGTTTATTATCATTTTATGATAACATGTAGCTGAGTTTAATCGTATGAAATGGATTTATATCAAATATTTCTGATATATGATAAAACTCAAAGAATAAGCACCCTGAATTTTTAGATACTCAAACGTAATTATTCAATATATTTTCTCTATTTCACAAAAGTGTCGCTTAGACATATTTTAAGTGGGTTAAAAATGATTAAAATGATTGGCATATTCTTAGTTATTGTAAAGTTATTTAAATTGAAAATGATTTAACTAAACATATATTGATTATTTTAAAGGTAAGAAAAAGATCTAACAATTAAAATCACCATATCACTTTTTCATAACAAAAAAAAAGGTAGAATGACATTAAATATCCTACAACCCATACAATAAGTAAATTTAGACCTTCAAAAACCTAGATAATAAATAAATTCCGATTTTTTTTTAAAATACATATATAAAACAGACTCAAAGGAAATTATTTATAAAGATTTAAACGCTCACAGTCATGACCATCTCATTTTATTATTGTTGGTATTGGAGCAGTAGCGGATGAAGAATTATTCTTTTTTTGGAGTCAGATCATACATAAACTTTAAAAATATAGCTAAAAATACTTCACTCATAATACTTGATGTCATGACTAAAAGCACACAAATTAAAAAAATTACTTTAAAAAAAAAATATTATTAAAATATAATTTATAACTAATTGAACCAATCATAAAAAAACAGTAAAATACTATTGGTTGAACAGTTTTCAAGAAAGTTAAAGTAAACATTGAACATTGAAATGTCCAAACATCAAATAATTTGAAACATCAAAAACCTTCTAAAACATAACGTATTAAAAAACAGAAAGATTAATATTTAGTAGAGGAAAATAATTAAAATTTGGATATATCATATAATTTTGAAATTTTCATGGTGGCAAGTGCCACCTCCTTGGTTAGTGTACATCTGCCAGTGACTGCGAGTATGTGTTTAAGTATGGCACCGTGACGCAATATCATCTGACGGTATATGTATTTGAGTTTGTTTTATAGTTTCATTGGGTAATTAAAAGCCCTGTTTGTGACAAAAAAAAAATTTAAAAGCCCTGTTAAAAGCAAGAATTGCTCAACGTATGCACTGGTTAACATATTATTTTGTCAAAATTTACCAAAAAAGAAATATTATTTTGTCAATAGTAGGTTATGGACTACGTAAAATGAAAAACTATAAACTACTAAACTAGAGGTGATGTAATTGGTTGTATACGCCAATATAAAATCCTACATAATATGGTTGAGTCACTCAGAAATGCATGTCATCCCTAACAATATAAACATGATATATTAAAAATGATATCGCAACAAAGAATTAGCATTTGAGTATAAAAATCACAGAGAAAAAAGTACACAATTATAAGCATAAGTGTCCAAGAGAAATGCGCGTTTTAGAAACGCGGATTCGAGAGCTACACAGACTAGTAGAGTTTGTAGACTAAACAACCATCGTGAATTGAATTCAGTCACATCTCACATAAAGATATGAGTCAGAAGAAACCGTGTGGCCCACGAATATTAACGTTTAATTCCGACAAATAAACACATTTACCATCCGAATATATACGCAAACAAAATATTAAAACAATACTAAAATTTTACTACACAATGATGGTCTAATGGTAGACGAGTTTTGGTCTGTTAAGTAATTTGAATTCAAAGATATTTCATTAGATTTTAAATCGAGGTAGGAATAACATCATGCTCATTGATATTTTTCCTTGTGCATTTCATAAAAGAACAAGTCATCACTTTCAGCAACGTTAATGGTTTTGTCTGAAAGAAATGAAGCGAGTATCGAGCACACAAAAGACAGAATTCCATATTCGTATTATTAAAATAGTGTATAATTAGTTTTAAAAAAAACTAAAGATCATATAAAATCTACGAACCACGTCGATACAAAATCCAAGAAAAAGAGGTTCACAAATCAAGTGAGGACTCGAAAGAGGGTCAGTGTATATTTTGGCAGTGAAGGGACCATTTTTCATTCTTGACATTTTCTTTTATTTTGCCATTTTAAAAATTATGAAATTATAATCAAAATTAAAAACAAAATGTGAATGTAATAAATTCATTTTTTGGAATAGTTGCCGCCGCACACCTCACAAAAGAAAGGTTAAAGGTTAACTAGCCCGTAGCCACACATATTATGCTGTTTTCAATAGTTTGTTACTGTTATTAGTTCTTTATTTTATTTTTGAAAAGAAAAGAAAAGTGTTACTGTTATTAGTTATGCTATCTTCATAATGGTAGCATATTTAATATTCCTTCTGTTTTTCAATTTTCATTGACAAATGTTTTTGAGAAAAAAATATATTTCTAAATGTTTCATATTTTTCAGTTTTCAAATTAAGTTATTGGTTTAAATAGAGATTAAATAGAAGAATCATTACTAACATTTTCTATAAATTTATAAAATCTGAAAGCAGCTATTACTGTAAACAAATGGAGTACTTACCAAATGTGTGTGCATTCACTCGGACGTACTTTATTCCCTGTCGTGCTTGAGCAACTAAACAAGTGAATAGTATGGTATAAAACATAAGAGACAAGTTCCTTTGAAATTTAGTTGTAAATGTAATAAAATGGTAAATGGTTGTTTCTACAAGTTTTGAATTTTGTAAAAATAAGCTGATTTGTCTACCAAGGTGTAAATTGTACACAACAAATAATAGACATGTCACACGTGATAATTTTGGAATATCAATATCGAAGTTATTTATACAATTCAGAAAATTTGGTCGAGAACTATAAAAGATTTTGTAAAGGAGATAACCATCGTCATGACCCCTTCAAGTCTAGCTGAAAATTTCCATATTTGAAGGTCTCAATGCATATGAATCTATTATGGGGATCCAACATGGCAACATATGGCAAGACCCAAGAACTATCAAAATGACACACATGAGTAATGGATCGGTGAGGAGCTTTGTCCTCAGAAGTTTCCCACCTAGTCACTTCATTCTCCTCTCGTGTATTTGCTATCTCCAAGCTTCTTCTTCTAGCCTAGTCCACTCAAAAGTGTTCACAAAGCTTCTGAGGATAGGCAAGAGAGCTTTGACTTGTCTAGTAGACGGACATTTGAAGATTGCAGGACTAGTGGTTTTCGCACCTAAGGTAAACCATGTCTACCAATCTGTCGATAAGATAAATTATGGCATTCGCCAAATACCCGTCAAACATTTTAAAACGAAAACAAAAGGTGATGCCATAAATACCCGTCAAACATTTTAAAACGAAAACAAAAGGTGAAATCGGAATAGACTATAAGAAATCATGAGAATTTGGTTAGCAGCATGGTATACCTATACTTCTGTTTGGTGAAAACAACAAAACAATGATAAAATTTTAGAGAGATGGAAAAAACCAAATGAATGAGCTATGTGAAAACGGATTAACGAACATACGCATGGTCTAAGGTTTTGTACCATGTCAGTAGTCGGGTACATAACTACATATATGGACTCCGGTTCTGCGAGCACAACAACTTTCTTTTCATAGTTTAACAATAATTTGCATAGCTATATTTTATCAGTTTCTAGAAGTATAAAGTTAAACTTGGATAAGTGTAATGTTTAGCAAATTTTTATTTCATGTATCTCGAACCTCTAAAGATAAATTCAGTGAGTTACATAGTCTGGATGCTGATATCACGAACAAAACCTTTATGATGCTAGGTCGGCTTTGCTTTTCTGAGGCTATTAGACAGATAACCGTCAAATTATGTTTCGTACCAATATGTTTTTTTTTTTTGCTGTAACCAAGTGTTTTGGGATACAACTGTAAACATGATTTTATAAAATCATTATGAATTCCTTTATTGAGGGGTAAATCTTATGCAAATAAATATAGATATATGGTAGTCTTGGAATATCAGTTTGGTGTTTGATCAAAAAAAAAAAAGGAATATCAGTTTGGTGTTTGCAAAGACTTTTGATATCAAAGTCAATAACAAAGATCAGAAAACTAAAGTATGGTATTAACCGACTTGTGGAAAATAAAGTACAAGTGGTTTAGACGGTATCGCTCAAAATTGAAAGACAATATCAACCCCCAAAATATTTATATTAGTCGTCCTTCACACATATTCAAAAAAAGTCGTCCTTCACACATATTCAAAGATGTATTAGCAAACGATGGGGAAATTGCAGGACGAGTAAAAGATAATCAAAGGCAGTTCTGTCCTAAATAAATAATCAAAATAAACTAAGCAATTTGTTAATCTATTAAATTTTCAGGTACAGAGATAGGCTGATCGGAATTTAGAACATCTCTAAAATTTTCAGGTAAAGTTTTACTCTAATGTATTATTCCAGTTTCTACTCCAAAAATAAATATTTTAAAATAATTCTATTTATTTAATTAATAATTGTTACAAACACCTTTGACTTACAAAAAAAATTATAAATTAACCGTTAATATCTTATGTTTATAAAACATCCACACAATATAATTTATTTAAATTAAACATTTTTATCAGAAGTACAATAAATCATAAATATATATAAGATAAAATATTTTGGTTCAATAATACGTATTAGAATATTTTTTCTCACAAATATTCTACTGAAGCATTTCATAATGAATAATGAGTTTTTATCCATGAATTTTTAATTGGGAAAGAAATATTTTAAAATTGGACATTTTCATTATTTGGACAATACGACAGTTCCAAAAATGATTGACCAGATTATTAAATCACTTATTTTATGTTATATTTATTTTATATTTTTATGTTTAGTTTGCTATTTTATTATTTTATGCAATTTTTATGTAAAATTATTAAATAATCTCTTATGGAATATCATATTTATTTTTGTATTATTTTAAAATATTATTTAGGTATGAAATAATAATATTCAAGATTTAAAGGATCATGCTATAAATAAAAAAAAAATGAGGAACCTAGCGTTATTCTTTGGGAATAATGATTTGCATCACGTGCTTTGAATGCGCTATATGTGTGAGTTAACCTCTTGGAAAAATCATGTTTACATATTCCGAATACTTATACTAATTGAAAACAACATATCAACGAGTGATAAAATTGAAAAAGATATTTCAGCATCAAGATAAAAATATATGTATTCAACAGCTGAAAATAATTTTAAAAGAGCAAAAGCAAAAATGAGGGACTATTATATATATACATAGACTCACTCTAGAAAAGACCATTCTACTTCTATATTAAGCGAGAGTGTCAAAGAGCCTCACATATATATTTAAAGTCTCTTGAATAAATAAATAAATAGTAAGAGTAATCAATAATTCACTTGTTCTCAAGCTCAGTCATCACCATCATCAT
This sequence comes from Brassica rapa, assembly GCF_000309985.2. Taxonomy (NCBI): domain Eukaryota; kingdom Viridiplantae; phylum Streptophyta; class Magnoliopsida; order Brassicales; family Brassicaceae; genus Brassica; species Brassica rapa. The sequence goes on along the minus strand of NC_024801.2, from coordinate 21,148,781 downwards.
CTTACTTCACGTTGGGCTAGAATTGACCTGAGAGAAGTGATACGTGACGGGATCTGATTAGTTTACCGGAAATAAAATGGGGAGGACGACTTGGTACGACGACGAGGGTTTGAAAAAAGGAGAGTGGACGGCGGAAGAAGACAGGATGCTCGTCGCTTACATCAACGAATACGGTCTTGGGGACTGGCGTGCTATGCCTAAGAGAGCCGGTATAAATCTATACTTACACTCTATACATATGCATACATTGTGTACGGACCACATATGTTTGTGTCTCTTTCAAAGCTAGGATCTCTAAATTCCAGTTTCTATCGGACCGGAGATTTTCTTTTGAGTATGTTTTGATTATTTTTTGTTGGTTCTAAATTTTCTCAATCATTGATCATATTCCATCGTCTGAAGAGATTTTTTTATCAGCTATCCATTTCACTAGAGTAAGAGATTATCAACAAAAATCCATATATACATATATTTTAAAAGATTTTTGTGACAAAAAGAAACATATTTGGAAATATATATATATATACGGATTTTATTATTTTAAAATATATAGAGATTTTTAAAAGTTTTCTATTCTTTTTGGAGTGTATTATTAGTGTGTGAGAGAGAGAGCACATGAAATTTAATTCACCGTAAAGATGTTTGTAAACCATTTTACAAAATTATTGTGTAGATGAGATTTATTAGATTATTATATTGATAAACTTGTTGGACCTTCAACCAGATTGGGTCGATGTGATGATATATCACCCATAATGCAATATGTGAACCCATGAAAGCCATTTCACAAAAAAAAAAAAGGAACCCATGAAAGCCAAGTATTATCCTGATTACTTTTATCATGATATATTATTATTATTATTCAGTCTTCAAGAGTGTAAAGTAATAGATATTAGAAATATTTATAGCCTAATTTACAAAATCAGAAAGTTTATGTGATTGCGTTTTCTCCTTTTTGTCTGATGGATGAAAAAGTTTATATTTTTCTTTTGTAAGTTCTTTGTTTGCCACTATATTAAAGTAATAATCTCCCCTCATTTTCTGATATATATTATTTTCTTTCTCAAAATGAAAAAAGGTCTGCAAAGATGTGGAAAGAGTTGTAGATTAAGGTGGTTAAATTATTTGAGGCCGGGAATTAAAAGAGGCAAGTTCACTCCTCAGGAGGAAGAAGATATCATCAAATTTCATTCCCTTCTTGGTAACAGGTGATTAAATCCTCTATATATTAATCATAGATCATTACAATATATTTTTGTATCTATGTGTCATGACTATGATAATTTTTAAATTTTTTAGAAAATAAGTTGGTAAACTAACTATCAAATTGATTAATAATATACAAAAAAATATTTTCAATTACTTCCGTAAATAAAAGCTACGGAATTATCTAATATGATTAATTTTAAAATTTTCATTGAAAAATTATTGAGATCTAATATTTTAGTTTTGAAATTTGCATTCAAAAATCTCACATTAAAAGTTTTTTGATTAACGGTTAAAATATTTGTTACAGCAAATATACAAATGTTAATAAAATTATATGAGTAGGAAGTGTCAACCATAAATATTTTTATTAAAACATATTATATATATATATATATGTAAATATCACTAAAGTTTAATTATATACCATATAATGTAAATAAAATAATTTTTTTGATTTCTTTATCAAAAATATGATTTTAAATATAAAAAAATATTGGTTCTGATTTATGTGTTTACTCTAATATATATACTTTTATGTATACAAATTATTTTTTAAATAGGTGGTTTTTAATATGTTATTTGATCATGACAATCACAAAAATACACTTCTTCAAATTGAAGTGATTTTTAATATTGGAAGCACTATATATATCTTTTCATTCAGATTAAATAATTTAGTCTTGATTTTTATTTTAAAAAGCTTTTACTGAAATATCATGTCAAGATTTCAATCACCTCTTTTTGAGTTTGTTCGAAGAATGAGAAATTTGATCATTTGTCTAAAATTTATTTCTTCCTAATACCCTATATCTAGCTATTATAATAGCAAGAATAAGATATTTAAACTATTTATTATAAGTTATATGGTTTATCATTTAATAAATCAAACAGTCCTTAGTTTATACATAGTTTACATATGCTAGAATGATAAATATATATATTTTATCGTTATACTGTTAAGTAACTAAATCTTAAAAAAATTTGGTTAATAAAATAAGTAATTTGTTTTGTTTTTATAGAATTAGATGCTTTTTATACAGAACTGATGAATATATACTAGTCAGACATTTATATTTCGAGTCTGCACTTATATTTTATAACTGCTTGATATATTAGATTTGAACACTAACCTGTGAATAGAATTTGTCGGTAATTTTCTTCAAAAATTTGATTCTTGGATATGTATCTGGTGTGGAACTAATTTTCATAGATGTCCATCTTTTTAAATTAACACTAATGTAATTTACCGAATTCACAACATAAGTTAAAAAAAGAAACTAAACTCATATTAGTGAAATATAAATGAGAACGAAATCACAATTTTATAGAGGTAGAAAATGAAATCACTTGTGGAGAATCAAAAGTAAAAAAATCGAGAGCAGAAAACTTAGTTCTCTTTAGTCATTTTATAATTGAGGTTGTCAATCTGGTTTTGGTGATTTATGTTAGCCGTAAAACTTAATTTTTTTGTGCATATAAAGTCTTAAAAATAATTAAAATGAGCGGTAATACGTTAATTCTTCAACAACAATGATACATTGATTTAAGAGATCAACATTTGTATTCGTCATTTTACAATCGATGCGTGCGGATTATCATCTAATTTGTGATTAAATGCAAACCAGTGCACATTAATCTTGCCACATTAAATAAATCAATAATCATGTTATATTCATAATTAAACTGATGATTATGCATAAAATTTATTTTGCTTAACATAATTTTTTTTTGTGAAAATAATTATGCATATTACATAAGGTGGGCAGCAATAGCAAAGGAAATGCCAAACAGAACAGACAATGACATAAAGAATCATTGGAACTCATGTCTTAAGAAAAGACTCGTTAGAAGTGGAATCGATCCCATGACCCATGAGCCTGTCGTCAACGTGAAAGCTAATTCCTCCTCAACGACGTCCTCTCCAACACTGACCCCTTCTTCTTCTACTACTTCTTCCTCATTTTCCTCAACAAGCTCCGCACGTCTACTTAACAGGCTTGCTACGGGAATCTCCTCAAGAAAACAGGGATTCGATAGGATCAAGAATGTGATATTATCAGAACCAAGACAAGCCGTTAAAGAAGATGCCTTGATGATAAGCAGCAAGGAAGAGGAGGAGGAAGTTGATGGTTGTTTCATAGAGAGTGATGATAATCTTATCAGTACGACGTCGTTATATGAGTTGCTTTCCGAGCCTTACGATATGTACCAATCTGATTTCGGTCTTGAGGTTGATGACCAATTTGACCTTTTCCTCGAAATTCCCACTCTTGGACAAGATTTATCTTGAATCTCTTTCTTTTGGTATCAGTGACGAATGAGAGAAAGAGACTCCTGAAAAAAACCAAGTGCCTTTAGTAGTTTATTACTATAAATGACATGCATGGTCAATAATTCTGAGTTTGGACTGTCTCTTTTTTTGTTCGATTACCTCTCTCTATCTCTTGCACATGCTTACAGCCCTACATGCCTATCTGAGGAGGGATTTCATGCCATTTGAATGAAAGAAGCCTATGTAGTACTATATTACTTTATTGACTGTTTTATCAAAATGGTGTGTTGTTGAAACTTTATTATTATGTGTAGACTGTACATGATCCCAAACACATTTTTTGAAAACGATAATATCATGTGAATCTATCAAAATATCAAACATCTAAACACCAGATCTCATTTGAGTTTCATGGTTAAAATATGCTACTTCAATAATCTAAAAGTTTAAAGTGTAAAATGGGTGTCCTATTGAACGTATATATTATGTTACATCACTTGACTATAGCCATGTTAAATCTGAAATTGAACTAAGCATATTTTTATTTACTGCTTTTACTTAATCGTGTTTAACGTCTTGCGAAAACTCTATTAAACATTTTCACTGTGATTGTATGCTTCCAATAAAAAGTTAAGCTACGACAAAGGGGGTAATCATTTTCATTTTCATATGATTCAATGTATAGGTTCTTGCATGTTCTGCTTGAATCTTTGAGCTCTGTGTTTTGGTGTTGACACAATTTATGCCAGACTACAAGTACTGCTAAATAGTTTCCACTTCTTTGATACGCTAATTGCGGAAAATCTTTATAACGCATGTGGCAAATTTATCATCGTGGGACTAGCTTCCGCGTCGCTGGTCCATACTTGTTTGGATTATTTAATAATTAATACATTTTACCAAACTTCGTGTGATCATTTTTCTGTAGACTTAAATGTTATATAGTCTAAACATTGAATCCTGAACAAGAAGAGTAAGTAAGAGGACAAGAAGAAAACACTGTTTAAAAAAATCTTATGATTGAAGATCTGAATTATCTGTAGACATGGGGAATATAATTATTTGTGCTCATTTTCTTGCATTCAGTTTTCCAATTAATAGTTTTGTAATCTCAAATTATTTGATGTGGGCTCTACAATGTCATATCTGGTTTCACATCCTTTCGTAATAGTTGCGACCTAATTTTATTCCCTTGAAATTTTGTTATTTTCAAGCCAAATGTTCTTTTTCGTTTTTTTTCTTAGAAAACTTTTCGATTTTTCTACCCTTTTTCTTCTGGTTCAGCTGAAAAAGGCTGAGGTTAGAAATCACAAAACAGATCAACCCGATACGTCTCGTCGTACTATTCTGACAGTCTCGGTTCATGTTTATAGACGTGGAAGATTCGCTATCTATACAAATCCAATTGTCATGTCCAGAAATCTTTGAAACGAGCTCATACATTGGCTTACACTGCCAGTTAATGGGCCGGGCCTTATAGTAGTTATCATATCTTTGTTCTTATATATAACAAACCAACAAATTAAATGAGAAAATTATCCTTTAAATCACGAATTTTTCAAATTTGGTTATAAAAAACATGATTTTTTTCTTGGACCATCTAAAGCATCAATTTATCTTGACTACCAATTTAAAACTTCAAGTTAATTTGACTAAACTAATTTTAAAATGTCGTTACTTTGGTTAACAGATTGAATAGATGAAGTTAATCTCCGTTTATAATCTATGTTAAACCAAAACGACGTCGTTTTGTAAATTAGAAAACCCCCAATTCTCAAAACTTAAATCCCTAATTCTCTCAAAATCGAAATCGAAAAGCACAAACTCTCCAACCTTTGTCTCGATTTCATGATGAATTCATCTTCAAAGGATTGTAAATTAGAAAGTTTGTGCTTAGTCAAATTAGCTTGAGGTTTTAAGTTGCTAGTCAAGATAAGTTAGTGCTTTAAATGATACAATAAAAAGTTCATGATTTTTTCAACCAAATTTAAAAGTTCGTGATTTAAATGACAATTTTTCCAATTTAAAAATCACACCAACTATAATAGAGCGTCCATGATATTCTTTTCTCCTCTGTTTCTTGATTTCATTCTTTATCTTGCAATCGATGTGTGCTTTGACTCCAGGGTATGGCTCGTATCCAATAACAATCCATTGTGATTATCACTTGTACTTTCATCAAGAGGCTTTGAAGAATGGGTTTGGATGAATTTGAGAGGAAAGTAAGGGAAGTGTTTCATCGGAATGTCGGAAGCGGAACATAGGTTCTTGATTCTGTTGTAAAAGTACATGGTTAAAATAAATTATTTGAGTATTTTTTGAGAGAATTGTTCTTTTTCTAATGTATAAAAAATGTTAAATAGTAGTATTCACATCATTATGGTTTGATTAAGTAAACAAACATTTTTTATTAACACTCGACTATATTATTGGAGCTTATGTGACCATCTTTTTCTCTCCATTCCTTGATTTCATTCTCTTTCTTGCTGTCCAAGCATTCAATCCATTATAAGCAATTTAAATAGATTCAGAACATAGAATGGTCTTGGGAGGAGGAGATGGACCCTCCTTCGGCATCAGGGACAAGTACATCAACATATAACAAAACCGAGTGTAAGAAATAGAATCTAAGCAAACCGGCCTTCATATACAGTCAAGAAAACTTATTACATCGGTTAAAACTTTTGGAGCCCAGTTTAATGTTGAGGTACAACAAAAACAACCCTTCCTATGCAATAACCAGGCTTAAACATATAAGTAGCAAAAACGAGAATAATATGCCTCAGAGGTAGTGACAATTGTGATTAAATTCATCACTATACAATCTGATGAAAACACATCAATAGATATACATCATAGGCACAACTAACAAGCCTAAATTAAAACAAAGATTCAAAAATATAAGTGCATCAGAGAGATTCCCATTTAGACGTTAATCATCATTACACTTTTCCCCAAGGAGAATCTGATGTCCCTGTCTTTTTATCGTCACTTGCACTCGCACAAGACTGGCATAAACTAGAAAACTAAACACTTACCGCATATGCAACTAGTACCTTTATAAACAAGAAAACTAGTGAAGAATGCAACCCTAAACTGACGCAGAGGATAAAAAAGGAGGAATAAGAATAGCCTCAGAGTAGTTTAGTTTTCCTGGAGACTTAGCTCTCAAAGTATATTTAACACCATCACAGGCATTCAAAAAATCAAACAACAACAAAGAACTATACACGAAAACTCATGGACGACAAAAGATCAAATTGTTTACAAATCCCTCGAGTGGACAAGACTAGGGTTTCACGAGAAGTTGCTCTGTTTTGTCTCTGTAGAATCCTGATGGCTTTAAATAAAAAAAAAGGCAGAGGGAGCGAAAGTTAGGTCAAAAAGGAGGTTAACAAATCTGAATGGGCTTCCTTGTATGAATATGAAGATATGCAAGACCCGTTAGAAATTTTTAAAGGCCCAAACCAAATATTCTCTTAACAGTGCAGAGATAAAATGTTTTTATAGATAGTTAAGAATTTAAAATCCCTCTAATAACATAATCAACCAGCTTTAAAAAAAGAGAGTCAAAATCCATTAATGTTTCTTTATTTTGCACCAACCAGAATGACTCGAAAGAGGTCATTTAGTATGTTCTGACTTCTGATCAGACATTAATTTGAATCACTGTAGCAATACATACAAGTTTTTGTAGTGTACATGTCTAGGTATGTTGTGTGTACATACATGATATTCAACAGATCTGTATATATTCTTGTGTGTCAGTGTGAGTATTGTATAATACAACACTAGTACTTAAAATAAGAAGAGCTTTTATTTTGATGAGCATCATGTGATGTCTCCAACACTAAAGGCTTGTTTCCACAATCAACGGTAGAAATCAAAAGAAAGTGATAAAATTTCCACAATCTCCTCTACTTTAATATTTATATCTTCTTCCACGATAAACCCTGATCTTTAAAGAAAGATCACATATGGGTGTTATATATATATCGGACAAAGATTTGCTTGAAGAAACAGAGCAGAAACAGAACACGTCTTCTGTTTTTTTAAGATGGCGAGAAGACAACTCTTAAAGCTTCGAACATTCTTGGTTTTAGCTGTTCTGTCTCTTGTGATCGTATTGAAGCCTGTCCTAGTTACTCCAAGTCTGTAATACTTCTCCTTCAGTCTCTCTTAACCTCCTCAAGTTTCTTCTTCTTTGTTATGTTTCTTTCTTGCTTTAACTTCTTGCTTATTACAGAAACTGAGAAACAGATCGGCTATGGAACCAAAGGACAAGAATTGAATGAGACTACTCACCTGGTAAGAAACCACTCCACACATATACACAAACGCATACAATGTGAGTAAAGACCGTATCTCTTCTGTGTTTTGACTCTTGTTCTTGATTTTTTGTTTGTTTGTCTGAATGGTTTCATTAGAGACGAATTGAGATCGATCCCAAGAGAAGAACAAGGACACGGAGGTTGATGGATGTTGAGGAGATTAACGATTATCCAGGATCAGGTGCTAACAACCGTCACACTCCAAGATCATATTGCCCTGATTGCTAATTTATTATAATGTAGAGCACCTACAAAAATTGTACTAATAAGCACTATTTTATATGCTATGTATCAAGATTTAACATGATGGAATCTTAATCTAAAAGGCTATGCGAAGATATCAAATATTATTTTAAGACTCCAACTTTATGAAACCCATGTCTAGAAAGGTCACTTTTTCGGGTTATGTAATTAAACGATTTCGCAATTAACTTTAGCTAACGTTATGTCATCCACTGAGCTACTGTTGTTTTAGTTTTATTTGGTGGAGATTGGAGTGGAGGACACAACAACCACCTCAACGCATGATGATATCTTTACTATTATAAGACACACAACAGAATATGAAGATATTACAGAAACAACACATTATTTCACCAAACAAAAATGGTAATTAAATATTTAGGACAAACGTGACTCTCCACAACATGATCAACAAAATATACATAAACCGAAAATCATTATATATAATTAAGACATCAATCAGTTAGTTATCGTCGGGAGAAGGAGCAAGATCCGGGGCGGGAGAAGGAGAGTCGGAAGGACCGTCGTCAGCACGCATGAAATCAAACCTTTTGATGAGAATATTAGCAACGAGCTCGTTCGCCTTATCGGTGGGATGATACTCATCCCAAAACACATACTTGCTTCTGTCTTTACACAACGTCGACGCCGGAATACATGTCAGCGCCGGCCGGATTTTGTAGAACGAGCAACACGGCGAATCCGAGTTATCGAATCCTGTGTATAAATAAGTTAATTAACCCGATGATTGTAGAAATGAACTAAGAGAAAAGGTAACATATATGATATATGCAATTAAGTTATCGCAACTAGTACAACATTTACTTCTATTAACCAGATTGATTTTTTTTTATTTTTTTGCATATTATGATCATAATATATAATCTTTCAAATTATTTTGGAATTTTTGGTACAACCGTAGAAACTAAATTGTGTGTGTGAATAGTGAGATATTTTAAATAAATAACGGTCATGTCTTGTATATTGTTTTTCACATCTCAATAGTGAGAATAATGTGATTTGCTATGCTTAACATTGGGTCCCTTAAGCATTCATTACATTTACCAAGTCTTCATATTTAGATTAATTAATTATTTAAATTAACGTTATAAATAGTGGTCATGAATTTTGTATTTATGTATTTTTATTTTATTTTGGTTATATATACATACCGTATTTTTGTGGGTTGGTGATGACGTCGTTGACAAGGTCATAGGCTTCACCAAACTTGTAACTTGCATTTGGGAGCTTGGTTTCGAGATCTTGGAGCATTGTGGCTGCAGCTTTGTTGAATCTCTTAGCAAGATTACTAGCCTTGTTTTGACATTGACCATCGAAGCTTAAAGCTCTTTGAAGTGGGATACAACCCATTGGTCCTAACCCAAACACCATTAGCTTCCTCGCTCCCAAACTATGCAACACCTAAAACACCATATCACAAAGAATATGTATCGGTCGATTTATAAAAATAAAAGTATGTAATAAAGTGTTTGTTTAAATACTAACCCTGAGTTGAGAATCAAGTGTTTCCATTAAGTAGTCGACGAATGTTTGATCATTGTACTTCCAAGAATCGCCATAGACAGGCATCAAGTAGTTGTTAATAAAGTCATTGCTGCCTAAAGCGACGACGTATCGAGCTTGTTGGAAGAATTTGTCTGCTTCTTGTTTCCCTATCTTTGCCACAATTACATCTTGTGTCCCTTGGAATAATTCTATTTGCTTCCATAGAGAAAATCTTTGGATCTTCACAATGAAAGCAACAACACAATAAAAAATCATTTATTTGAAACTTATTCATTTAAAATAATAATGAGACTTACGAAGTAGCCACCAGTTTCATTCAAGATTCCACCACCTCCTGAAGCATAGTTCACTCCATTTTCAAGTATAACATCTTCATTCATTGATGGATCCAAAAAGGCTACTGGTCTTGGTAACCCAATTTTATCACCTGAAAATTCAAATAAAACCGCTATATAAGAAAGTAATGCACATGATATACCACGTTCGTTATATAACATGCACACATGACTTACCTATAATGTCTGAAACAGTTCGGCCATTAGTGAACCTTCCATTAGGCAAACCATTGCCAAAATCTATACCATAAAAGGGCAGATTCGCCTGCGCTAAGCTCCTCGGTAGGTTCCTATTGTTGCCTACATCAGACAACGAGTCCCCAAATATAAACTGGACGATCTTGCAATCGTAGCCGTCGGAAGCATTGAGTCCAAGAACGATGAGCAACACGAATATAGCGCAGAAGTACTTCATGTCGCACAACAAAATCAAAATGTGTGTTGATTGAGAACGATTTGTTTGGTGGTTTATAAAAGGGGGTTTGGAGGTGAAATATAAGACAAGTAAGAAAAGTGAAGGTAGATTTTGAGTTGATGAACCAACTGATTTTGTATATTATTTTTTGTTTTATGTTTTATTCAAACCTACTTTCAACTACTCTTTCCTCGTGTTGGTGTCATAAGTTGTAACCGTTTCTTGTCCGTAAATTCGTAATTTTGTTTCTCTTGGGAACTGTTTTGTTTTCGTGGGGTAAATAACTTCAAAGCTTTTGTGACAACATAATAATTTCAAAGTCTAGTTTGTGAACTCCATAGAGAAAAGCTATTCCGAGTATTTTCTAGAATTTCAATGTTTGGTTCGTCTGTAATTTCTTCTTTTAAGCTACTATTAAATCATGGATCTAATCAAGCCCAATGGACCGAAGATAATACTCTGGCTCAAAGAAATTAAGGTTAACCGTTGGACAATTAGAGAAATGTTGGTAAGTTTAGGCTGTTTCCAACCAAAACAGAGTAAACACAAAGGAACTCTCCGTCATACTCTAAAATCAAATGAAAACGAAATAAAAAGTCAATTTTTTGTTTGTTTTGAAATAACCAAATGTCATTAGCTCAATTAGACAAGTAAAATCTTAAGACAAAACTTAAAAAAAATTAAAGAAGACAAAACTAACATTATTTTGTTATGGTTTCAGCCTTTTAGGCATTGAAGATTACAAATTTACTCTGACTCTCTGAGAACCTCCTAATAATTTAAATGAACTGAAATATCTTTTGGACCTTTGATATATCCATGCAATCACTTTGAGTAAAAAGTAGTACTAATACAATACACATATGTATATGTTCATAACTTCATATATAAGGATGAAACTTTATTATAAATCATGGGAATCTTTTTATTTATGTTTTCCGAATTGATTACAAGCTATTAGTGAGCTACAAAAAAAAAAGCTATAGCCCACCAAAAAACGATCCAAAACAAGCAAATACATAGTGTGTCTGACACGGATTATATATAATGTGGTTGAAGACTTTTTCTTCAGTGTGTCTGAGAAACCGTTTTAAAGACAGAAGAAGAGTTAGTAGCAAAACTTTTGCTTCTACTCTTTCTATGTCTTGGATTCGGTACTTTCTCAAGAAGAGACAAAACCTCAGGCATGGATGGTCTAACCTTAACCTCTCCGATACATTGTAAGGCCAAGAAAGACATCATAAACGCCGCTTTCTGAGGGTATTGACCCACAAGCTTAGTGTCCATTATCCTAAACACTTTTCGCTTGTCCCGCAAGTAAGGTTTCGCCCAGTCCACTAGGTTTTCTTCTTCTCTTGCCCTGCTTTTGTCTATGGCTCTTCGTCCTGAGAGAATCTCTAGCAAGACTACACCGAAACTGTAGACGTCACATCTCGTAGTTAGATGACCTGACGTGGAACAGAACAGAACAAACCAAAGTGTTTTAGAAATTTTCCTGTTATGTGTTTATTTGTACGTACATTGAATCAGTGAGTAAACAGAAACCTGTAGCTAGATATTCTGGAGCTGCGTAACCTTGTGTACCAATGACTTCAGTTGTCACATGTGAACGGTCATCTTTTGGACCTTCTCTGGCCAATCCAAAGTCTGAGAGTTTGGCGTTGAATCCTGAATCGAGAAGGATATTTGATGCTTTGAAGTCTCTGTAAATGACTTGGTCCTTAGCATCATGCAGGAAACATAGTCCTCGAGCCGCACCAATCGCGATTTTCATACGTAGTGACCAAGAAAGCACATTGGAACCTCCTAGAAGGAGCACAACTCAGGCCATGAGGAATGTAGAGGAAAAAACCATAAGTGTTGGATTTAGAAAAGAGTTTCTTTACTTACTTTCAAACAAATGATTTTCCAAGCTTCCATTAGGCATATACTCATAGATAAGAAGACGGTTCTCGTCTTCCAAAGAGTAGCCAATCAATTTCACCAGATTTGGATGATGCAATCTCCCTAGATAATTCACTTCCCTCTTTGGAGAAAACAATATAAAGGTAAAACGTTTTTAATGTATTAGCCTCTAGAGAAAATCCAAGGCTGGTCCTAGGCAGAGCCGGACTTGACCTCATTCATGCAAAACATTTGAATGGGCTCCTACTTTTGTGGAGCCTCTTTTTTAAAAAAGAAATATTTTTTTGTATATGATAAATATATAAATGTTTAATGTAAAATAGAAAAATGATAAAAATAAACAGATTTTAAAAATTATAATTATATAAAAAAAATTATAATAGACTAAAAATATTCTTTTAAATTTTTAAGTAAACAAAAAATGTTTTGCTTTAAAAAAATGTTTTGCCTTAAAAAAAATTTCAAAAAATATCTTTAAAAAATTAAATATTTTTTTTATTTTGGATAGGGCCCCCGGAATCAAAAGTCCGGCTCTAGGCAGAACCAAATAACATATTTGCTTTAGCTTCTAAATTTTGAAGAGTTAATGCACATACACCGTATGATCCCCAAATTGTCGATTATTTTTAAAAGACTAGCCTAAAAATGTTTATAGCCTCCTTATATTCAAGATCTGGCTCTGAGAAATTATAACAAAATATTGAAAATAAGCTTACCTGCCACTCCTTGTGGCCCTGAAACCCTTCAATTTTAAGCTTCTTAACAGCAACAGCGAGGTCCATTCGAGGTCCACCATTAATACAACCCTTGTAAACAAACCCGAACCCTCCTTCTCCAATGAGACTCTCTGGACAGAAGTTTCCTGTAGCGTTCTTTAGCTCTTCTAACGTAAAGGACTTCAAATGTTGGGGATGCATGACGTCTCCTTCTTTGCTCGGTGCATGTAGAGCGCTGCTAGCTTCACTCTTTCTTGTAATCAGAGGTTTTAAACTCCATGGATACGAAAGATTGGAGATTCTTTCAGAATCACTATCACCTTCTGAACCATGACAGTGCCACATTCTTACATCAAAATGGGAAACTATGAACAGAAAAGTTAACTACTTCAAGAACATGGTGTCATGGCAAATTAATTATGAGTATAGGCAAATGAAACATTGGCATATGAGTTAATATACATAAACATAGAGTTCCCAAATTGTTAATACCAAAATCTTATTTAAATTTGTACTATATGTTTATAGTTCTCAAAATCTCATCACTGATCCTGCATGGGGAATCGAGCTTTGTCTTCTTCTATCATCGTCGAATCCAAAAACTACAAATAAACCTAATCCCCTAAATAACCTAAGAAATGCATTAACTCACAAGATTCCGAGAAACCCTAGAAGATTCCAGTATGAATATAGTTAATTGAAGAAGGAGATACATAAAAAGGTTGAGAAGAGCTTACGTGAAAAGGGTTTCGACTTCACTGAGGAGACAACGTTTTCACCCTTATTATCATTCTTCTTTGAGCAAGATTCAAAGCAATTCCCCATGTTAATCCTATATATGGTCTAATTATATAAAACCCTTGGACAAATGTAAAACGCTATAGATCGATCTTTCGCACCGTCGTCTTCACCGACGTTCTTCCTCCGGCGAAAGGAAGAACGTGGAGATTAGAGTTGGTGGGATCGAAATGTGTTTGGATTCCAAATCGATTCAGAGTGCTTGAAATATTTTGGGCTGGGAGATTAGAGAAGCAAAGAAAATTTAATTAAAATTGGATAAACTATAATTAGAGAGAATGCATAGGGAGTTTCCGTGTATTAACTTCCTGTCAGAGTAACCTATTAATTACCAATTGACTAATCCTTTGTCACGTGCAACTCCCGTGCCAGACTCTTCCCATGGATTTTCAATATTTTGTTTTGTTTTCAGTTTATTAAATTATCAACTTCCCTTTTAGGGTCTGACTGGTTCAACCGCAGCGGTTGCGGTTGCGGTTGCGGGAGTTTGCGGATGCGGGTGGTTGCGGTTTCTAGCGGTTTTAAGAGATTTGTACGACTGGTTCTGCGGTTAGAAGTTGATGCGTTTGCGGGATACTTATGACTGGTTAACTATCAAATGCAGCAGCAGTTAAATAATAAATTAACAATATTTACATTTTATACAATTATAAAAATATCAAAAATAATAATATTATAATAAATATAAAATTTATATTTAGAAAGTTATAGTTTAATTTTTTTTAAAAATATAGAAAATATTTTTATTTTAAAGATTTATAATATTAATTAAAATTTAATTGATATATTTTAGCATTTTTATAATTTCAATTTAATTTTTTTATTGAATTTTTTATTTTTGTATTTATATTGTTTTGGAAAAAAAATAATTTTTTTTTGTCCTCCCGCAAACGCCCGCAACCGCAAACGCTAGCTGGAACCAGCTTTTGAATTTATGAGGTTCAGAGCGATTTGGAGCGCTTTGGAGCGGTTTAGAGCGGTTTGAGCGATTGTTGCAAAACGCCAGCAACCGCTACCAACCGCAAAAGCTGCGTTTGCGGGTGGTAGCGGGAAAACCAGTCATACCCTTAGTTAAAGAACTAAATTATTTATATTGTGATCTAAATAATACATACGTAACCTATTGCTTTTTTTTTGGAACAAACATATTTCCTAAAATTGAAATAGGCCTTGGGCCAAGGTTTACCCTACTAATAGGCTTAATAGGCTCGTTTAGCTAAAATATCGGTCTCAACATTTTTATCACGACGAAAATGAGAGATAGCGACGAATACAGAGGCGATCCGCTGGATATTATGGATGATTCCGTTGATTTTCTTAGTCTGCATGTCGTTGTTGATTACTCGGATGAATATGTGTAACCTATTGTTTCATTTCGTTATTTTTTGTTATCTTGTAATATATGATAAACGAGTATAACTATGAATAAAATTAGATGGACCACGGGCCCACAGTTTAACGTTCATTACTATTTCGTAATATGTTATGTAAGATTTTCATGTTTGAAGAGAAATATAATCCAAAAATTTATTATATAAGCTATTTAATTATGGGGCAATATAAATTATTGGCTAACTCTTCGACCAAGATAATTTGGACAGCAAATGCTAAATTAATAAAAATATATTTTATCAAAATTTCTAATTTTCAATCTGTATTAATAGTGCAGTTTAGTCTCATAACATAAAAAGAACAACTTTAAAAAGGGATTAGCAAAAAGACCATAAATACATCATAGTTCTGCAAAAAATACATTCCCTTCGTGATCATTCAAAAATACAACTAGTTTAAATACAATTTTCCAAAATTAATTAAGTATCATTTTTAATAATGTTGAAAATTTTCACTCTAAAAATGAGCGTTAATCACTTAAGTTTTAGTATATTACTACATGGATGATTGGTTGCATTGTAGATACCTAATTTAATTCTTATTTACGGTCTTTAAAAATAACAATTATAATTTAAATCAATTTTTAAAATTACAGCAAAAAATAACAAAAATGCCTGTAAAACTTCTATTTTCTAAAATAATATTTTATAGGTTGAAAAACTACAACAGATACATCTACAATAAAAATTACACAGCCAATTTTTATAGCACAACCAATCACGTCTTATGTTGAAGTAACACTGTAGCAGTCTCTTTTATTAGATTCAGTTTACCTTGGTGTTAATATTGTCTTTGAAAAGCAGTCCACCAAAATGGCATTTCATGAAATCTCTTACTAAAAAATGCATATGGGCTACTTACAAGAAGAAATAAAAAACAATATGAAAGATGAAGTAGGTGTTCTTTCATATGCATGTAATTTTTTTGTTAAATCCTCTCATTTGTAATGTAATTTATTAATACTCAAAAATATCTTGTAAAAAAAGGATATATATTCGGTGGGAAGGAAAGAAGACTACAAAAGTAAAATATAACAAGATTGACAAAAATGAATTAATTAGGTCATGTCATAAAATTTGCAGCTTTTTTGCTTCATTTGAGTGCATAGCGTCAAATTCACCCCATACTTTGTTGTCCATAAACATATAATCTTACAATCCTTCAAGATGCTAATACGCGGATATGACATTGTTTTATCGATGCCTCGGTCTCAAACTAATTAATTACTTTATTAATTAATTACCCCATAAACTCATAATGGTTACCTATAGTATACTATTCTGTCCCCAAAGGTATGGCATTCGACAATATATTGGAAATGACTCAAAGTCATTTAGTCGGTATTATGTATCTTAAATTTCTGAATATTTCTTGGTTTTGAAATAAGAATTCGTTAATATTTTCGAAGAATTGTAAGGCTTCCACTCTTTTTTTGAACAATTGTAAGGCTTCCTCTTATCGCAGTATAATATAACATGAAATTGTTAAAGTAGTATGTTTATGTTACAAATTCGTCGTTTTATGTAAGATCTCTTGTTAGGAATGCTTTAAATGACTAAAAGATAAATAAAGGTAAGGAATGAAGCCAAGTCTATGGGTGAACAAAACCCTAACAGAATTCGAGAAAGAGACAAACAAATTAACCGAAAATGGGGCAAAGGTTAGGAAACAAGCGAATATTTATGACCGACGCAGAAAGTGACGAACTCATAACATCAAAATCTATAAGGTCATATCATCTATAGAAAAACAAATCCGCATACTATTATTATTATTATTAGTAGAAAAGAAGAAGAAGAAGATATGAATTATAGGGTAAGTAAGCTTCTGATTAAAGCAGCTTGAGCAGTGTCTGTATTTGCAAGTAACTCAGATAGCCTCTCACTTAGATCATCAACCTCTCTGTGCAGATTCCTTATGTAGTTGCACGTCTCTTGTAACACTCTCGCTGCTGAAACCTGCCAAGATATAATCTATATTTCATAATTTTCATGCCATATATACATATAATATATATCAAGTAAAATTCTTATATTTAGCCTACCTTGTCAGAGCGACGACTGTCCCTGAGCTCAGGAAGAAGCTGCTGCAACTTGATAATGAGATCATTGATCTGTTCTTCTGAGATCCTTGAAGTTCCTGATACTTGCCTCGAACGTGATATTCTTCCCGACATTTCTTTTGTTTAGTTTGAATATAATTCGAAACTAGTAAGAGTATAATAGGTACTGAAGCAAACTATACTTTATGGATGAAACAGGTTATGGACTTTAGGATCACACACAGGTTATGCCGGGAAAAGGAGAGAGAGAGAGAGAGAGAGAGAGAGAGAGAGAGAGAGAGAGAGAGAGAGAGAGAGAGAGAGAGAGAGAGAGAGAGAGAGAGTAAGTCAGTAAAGATGAGAGTATGAAGGAAAAAAGTGAAGTGACGGTAGTATTTAGTAGGCTTTTTTTAATAATTGTTAATGGAAAATATAGACAAACAATGAAATTAGCCTTTTTTAATGCGAATCTTGTTTTTCAAATATTGAATTATATCCCTCCTGACAACTTTTGTTATTATATATCGATTTCAGAGAATCTCATAATTTTAATATGTATATATATAGATCTAAGTTTGACATAATGATATGTATAACCTTATTGTTGAGTCTAGCCCAAAATTTCCTTAAATTGTAAACTTATTGAAATGTTTCCAGTTTGGAATTCGACACTTGCGTTAGTACAGTTCATATGTTAGATTTTCCAAAGGTATGTTTCAACTAACTAAACTAATTATACTTTAATGGACATAAAATTTTCCAAAGGCTTGTAAAAGATGTATGTTATAGAAAAAAAAGATGTATGTTATAGAAAAAAAATTTGTTTTAAAAAGATACATTTTTTACTTTTTCAATGTATGATTTTATGAAAAATTATAAGTTTCAAAAAAATTAATGGTGTTTATTGAATTTCTATTGGTTTAAAGTTATGGAAAATTGTTATTCACAAAAAACAATGCATATTTAATGAGTTTTCTTAATATATGTGTAAAATCTAGAATATGCATCTTTTAAAAACAGAGGGAGTACTTAAGAGTTTTTATTAACTAAAATAATTAATCTTAATTCTTTAAACATAATAAAGTTTGGCAACGCCATAAAATAATACTTTATTTTAATATACATGATGTTTTTAACAAAAAATACTGTTTCGTAATTGCACAAACCTATATAATTTTAACTTTATTAAAAACAGTCTAACCAGTTGTATTTTTATTATTCTATTTATAATTAGTTAAATTAATTTTAAATTATATTTTAATAATATATTTTAATAACGGTAGTGTTTCAAATATTTATGCATTAGGATAACACATTATCTAATATAAAATAGATGGAGTATTAGTTAGTGAAATATGTATTTGGTAATCTCCTTTACAAGAGCAGACCGACCGTCTATGATATATATGCTGTTATATCTACGGTAAAAATGTTAAACTAAAAGAAGATATGTAATTGAATTTTGTGCGCTTATCAAGAGAAGGAACTATATTTTATAAGTATAATATGCATATCCATTCCTCGAAATTCGACTCTCTAAATCTACATTTTCGATATTTAGGGTTTCGTCCACCACGTCCACAGGTACTTTTTTATTCAATTATTATATTGATTTCTAACTTTTTTTTTTTTTTTTGAAACATATTGATTTCTAACTGATATACGCTTTTTCTTAAAAAAAAATCAAAGGATTATTCTGGAAATGACATTTTTCTCCACTAATTGAAATCGAAATGTTGACAGCAAAACCGAATTAATTATTATATTATTTTATTAAAGATTCTGAAATATATCTCTAAAACCTTTTTCTACGTTACTGTCTTAGTTAGTTTCGAGTTATTATTTAGTTTACATCAAAAATATAAAGTTTAAAAATATTAATTCAAAAACATGACACAATATATCTAACAAAGGAAAATTTAGTATTTCTTTTAAAGAATATTATAACATATAAAGTTATGTTATCTAGTCAAAACCCGATCTGAGAATTTGAAACTCTTACACATTTATTATAAAATTTTATAATTTTTTAAAAATAATTTGAACATCTGCTTTTATGTTAAAAGCATATAAAAGTTTTAGAAATCAATACTAATGTTTTATTGATCTTGGTCTAAAAATCCGGCCGTGCATGTAGTTTAGTGGCAAGAAGCTGTAAAATTATTTTTATATATAACAATAAATTTAATGGTAAGAACACTATATCACAAGTTTTTGAAATTAACTTTGATCATGATTTTTAAATTATACTTCCTTTGTTTTCCGAAAGTAAAATTTTGTAAAGTGTTCACGCTTATTAAAAATTTAATAAATATTTATAATTTTAAATTTTTTTAACACTTTTCAATAACTTTTCACCAATGAAATTTAATAAATTTAAATATTTCTGTTTAATGTTTTTAAAAGTATAATAAAATATCTTAAACATATAGAAAAAACTATTTTTATGGAACAAGTAAAAAATCTAAAATATCTTACTTCCGAAAACAGCGGAAGTATTTAAGAAAATACGGAGATCCTTTGAAATACTATAATTACTCACTAGTCACTAGCCATGGTTTTCTTTTGACGTCTACGTAGACACAGGTGCAATTGTGAAGACTGTAAGGAAAGGGACAAAGTGTGAGTTGTTTGACTGGTCAAAGCGTTTACACACAAAGGCACGCACACGCCCATGTTCTTTGATTAACAACACACACGTTGCATTTCGGGAGGTGCGTACACTTACACCGACCGACGTGAACACTTAAAAAGTTTAAATTCATAATGATTTTTTTTTCTTTTTGGTTTATCCTGTACTAATCTCTAAATGGATGTTATGGTTCACGGATAAACTTTTTCACTCTAGATATTTGAAGAAAAACTAAAACATGGATGATCATAATTACGTAGGCACAAAGTGAAGTGTAAATTGTAATGGAATATCTTCGAATCCGGATTGCTTAGCATTCCAGAATCCGTCTATTAGACCACGATCTTGTAGTTAATTTATATGAGTTCATTATTAATTTATTCATGTATGCACTAATCTGTTGCACCACAAAAACTCGTATCAAATCTTTTTTTTTTAAATCACGATTCATATCAAATCACCAAACAAACAGAAAATCGTGTAATTTTGCTTTTGTTATCAACTCCATGTACCTGCAGTTTTCTGTCTGTATATTGATATTACGCTAGCGCAAAAAGTTTACGGACAAATTGCGCAAAAAGTTTACGGACAAATTTTTTCTGCCAACTTTGTGTTTCTTACTCGCTTCATGTCTACATGTATATGCTATTAACTTGATACATTCCTCCTAGTTTCGTACCTGAAGAATACAGTTTCTCCTTTTTACCATATACATTTTTTCAGTCCAACATAAGCGAAGAAATTAAGGAAATATGTTTTGAAAAGATAGAGTAGAAACAACAAGAATCTATGAAAACTCGAAGTGTGAGCTGTGGGGAGCAAAACAACAAATCTCAGATTTTAATACATTGGAGAAATATATGGCAATATACTTTTGATTCATTAGATGCAAATTCCTTGTATCTTGAAGCGAGCCTTAGGTAAAAGTCTTTTAGAATAATTGTAAAATTTATTTAAAAAAAAAACTTAACTGATACTGCTTTATGTACAAACTGAACTCCGTTATTAGAAATTTTCTCAAATATGTGTATTTAAAAGTACATTCTTAAACCTTCACTAATATATATTATGAATACCTTGCTGAATCTTAATTATATGGACACTTACCAATATATGCTTGAATATATGTAATATCTCTCTAAATTTTTAGGATGATATTCATGTATTTAATATCTAAATTTTAGAAAGATATTATAAATATTTAAAATATCATCGTAAAATTTTAGAAAGATTTTTTTATATTCAGTAATGTTTTTTAAATATGCATTTAAATCAAATTTAAGAAGATGTCATACATATTTAGAAAAACTTTTCTAAATATGCATAAAAGTTACATTCAATATATTTCTGAAAAAACAAAATCAATTTTATTATTTTAACTTTTAATATTTATTTATTATATATTAAATAATTAAGTAAAACATGTAATTAAATATACAATTGTATTTTTATCCACTTATGAAAGTTATTTTTGAAAACTTTTGTCCTTGAAAGCTATTCATAGAACAAAAACTAAAAACTATTTAGGAAATTAGCCATTTTTCCCGCTTATATTTTAAATTTAGATTTTTATTTACGAATTGGTTTTTTGACCCGAACTCTTTTTTGACCCAAAAGTTCACGATAAAAGTTAGAGCTCTTACAATTGTTAGGATCCTTAATAGATTATTATATATATAATTCATTACACAATTAAAAGAATTTTATATTAACATAATAAATTTTCCATTGACTATAACTTAATGATTATATCTATAAGAGTAACCAATTTTATTTTTAGCTTTGTACATTTATCTAAACATATACAATAGAAACTCAATAAGTTAATACTTGATAAATATAAAATTTTTTCAGTTCCAAGTTAGACTGATTTAAATATGACACAAATCGATAAGATAATAAAATAATAATTTTTTTGTTTATCATATGAAAATAATTTATAGAAATTTTTTCTAAAATAACCATTTTTTAGATTTTTCGCCAAAAGAGCTCTCAACGAAAAATGACCAAAAAAGTTTCATTGAAGGATAAATAGACAGTTATACCCCTATGGTTAACTAATATAGATTAAATGTTTTGATTTGAGGGGTTGGGTTTCGGAGGTGGGGTTTAGAATTAAAAATAAAATAATAAGTACTAAAATTTAAAAATAAAAGTTTTAAAATAGTTTCCAAAATAAAAGTTATTTTTTTCTTTGGAGGTTCTTTTGGTGATTTTTTAAAAAAAGTTCAGTGTTCCCTGAATTTATATGTATATTACAATTTATATAAAAACTATCGTGTCATTTTTATATTCATAATAAAATTATCTTTATGTTTTCTTAATATTTTAATATATTTTTATGATATTTAGTAGAATTATATCTAAAACTATATTTAAATTCTATGAAACATATATTATATACACCATATCATATGATAAAAGCTATATGAAAGTTGCATTTGAAAATTTTAATAGTGCATATATAGTAAAATCAAATATATTTTATATTTTACAAAATTATATTTTATAAATTTATAAAATACTATACTTCTAACATTATTAATTTATAGAATTTTTACTGTATCTCTATATTCAATATGTGTTCAATTTTATACATTTGGATATTTTAATATATACTACTTTAATTGATAGTGAAATTATTACGAAATGGTTCAAATATCGAAATTAGGTGCATGTGACTCATTCAAATGTGTACTTATAAATCAAATTATGTTTGGTTCATTTTATCAATCTGATAAATGTGTGCATATATACATATATATTATTTATTTATCTTTAAAATATTTTCGATAATTATTTGGCATTAAGAACAGGTTGATATTGATTATTTAGATATAGCAATTTAGGACATATTCCAATATTTACTCTGGATCTTATCTATTTTGGTATTTCTAAATTCAGATGGTTTCAGACTGAATATTCGGATGTGGATATTTAATCTATCCCTAATACTTTCTAGAACTTCGAAAAATGATATTTTGATTGGCAAGTTCAATTCCATAAGATATCATCGTCCATTACCCTTTTCTATTAGTCATGTTAAAGTCTATATGTTGTTGGCCAATTGACTTTTGTTGGTGAACTTTCTCAAGGTTTTGATAGCTTTAATAAATATTTATATAATTTATTACATAATTAATAAAAATTATATTAATAATTTTAGATATATTTATTAGATTAGATAATTTATTATATATTTAACAACTATTTTTTGTATTAACAATTTTCAATTTATTTATTATATTAAATCATTATTATAAATTAATACTAACAAAATTAGTCTAGAAAACATAATTTTTAGGACATAAACAATAACTTATTATGCTAATTTTTGAATTAATGTAATAATAAATATTTGTGAAAAAATAGGGGTCAGAGGTGCTGCCCATAAATATATGAAAGAATTGCTGCTACACCACCACCTAATCCTCACTCAGGAGCTGACATGGTACTGTGGAAATCGATCATGACGAATTAAAGCCCGGTTACTCTTCACTTCATACTTGGAACTATTTCAAAACAACGTAGGAAGCAATGCCACGGAGACCACTGGTCTGGTTCAGTCAAGCAGCGCCTAGACATTTCTTTATGGTATAGCTTGCTTTTCTTACTCGCTTATCAATTGGTGACAGAATGAGAACATGGGGCACAACTCAAGACTGCATGCTCTATGGAGAGATAAATGAAATTAGAGACCACTTGTTTTTTGTGTTCCCCTATTCTTTTACCATCTGAATGAACACAACATGAGGATTAATTGGAGAAGTCATAACGCCTGATTGGGATGACACGGTTGCTGCACTCATGATTCCAGCTCGGTCTCGTATTGACACAGTTCTCATGAGGATGACCTTCCAGATTGTGTTATATGCTATCTAGAGAGAAATAAATTTAAGACACCATGGTGGAGCTTGGATTTCCGAAGATAAGCTCAGCTCAGCAGAAGCACTGGGAAAATCCCGCAATCGTATCTCCTTACTGCACTACGCCGTGAATCACCTCCTTAGCAGGCATGCTGTGAAGATGGTTTGACGTTAACTTAGTATAAGTTTTTACATTGTTTCTTTCTTTTCTTCGTAAGTTATCTATTGCCCTCATATTTTTGTAAATGCAATCTTTTGATCAATAAATTTGGTATTAATAATAAACATATACGAAAAATGTCTACATATGCGGATAAACAATCTAGTATACTATTAAAACTTATGAAGTAAATTAATTTAGTTCTATAATTTTTTCATAGTACTATTGTTTTCAAAATAAAATAATTTTTATGCGTATATTAGGAAAGATAATAAGATAATAAAAGATATTAGAGACATCTTCTCGATTATTCTATATCAAAACATCCAACAAATATGATATTTATTGTGTTAGGATTTGAACATGATAAGAGAATTTTGAGTATCTAAAGATAAAATTTTGAGTAGGAGACTTTAATTAAATAGCAGACGAGTATAAATATATATACAAGGTCAACCAAAGCAATCAATCGCAAAATTTATTGACTACGAAAAGTTAAATATATTTAGAACTGACTACTTTAGAGAGATAAGATCTAATTGTACATTTTTATTTTATAAAAAGAGATTTGATTTCTGTTTATATTTAAAAATAAAACAAAGAGAGCTCAGATGAGTTAAATGGAGTCAGCGTGTCTCTAGCGGCACATGATCTTTAACTCACAGTGAAGATTAAGCTTAACTTCACGAGCGTTCCATTCTTGTCACAATCTTTCCTTTTAGTTCAAAACTTAAAATCTTTTTTGTTTTTTTCGTTTTAATGCTTGTTTAGGTTCGTCTTGTTCCCTCGTTTTTTTACGTTAGACAAGAAATTAATGCATGCTATTGAATTGAGTATAATTTATGTTTTATAATAAACATATATATATATATATTGATGAATCCATTAATTTTTATAGTATTTCAACACTATATTAATACCTCTAAATTATTTACGGGAACTGACTCCAGAAAAATATATATAGGCTACAACTGGAATGTAATTTTTATGAATGGAATTACGTGAAATTAGCCATTCATAAGAATTCCAAATAAAAACTACCAGTTACAAGGAAACAGCAAACTTTTTGATTCCATCCATTCCTGTGAGATAAATAAAAAAAAACTGTAAATTACGTTAAAATTCTTTCACGATGAAAAAAGTAGAGGAATAGAAAGAATGAGAGGAATGAAATAACTTAAATATAATTGGATACAAAATATATATTTCATTCATTTTATCCCTCAAATTAGAGTCATTACATTCCATTGTATCCCATTTATTCCAATTCTTTTTATTCCATACATTTCTAAAACAATTTACCAGTTATAGCCATAGTTATTCATAATTTAAAAATATTATAATCATTAGATGATACATATGAGCACTTCCAATAGAGATTTTACTCATGGAGTTATTAAAATGCATATAATGTTTTAAGAATGTTGGATAGAGTTTTTCACAAAAGTAGTGGATCTCATATCTACATACACTTATATAACATATACATATATACATATGTATTTTAAGAAGTCTAATGGATATAATTTTCAATGGAGGTGGTCTAAGACCTTTAATAACTAACTATATAAACATAGTCGTGGTCCGACGGATTTGAAGAGGTGCTAAACACTTTGAATTAAAAATCTAGTATCTCACATATTTGTTTATGTGCTCAGGCAGTATGAATATTTTATTTCTAAAGTAAAACTGGGTCTATCTGATATAGATAGACAAATCCAAAAAAATTAGTTGGACCACGGCTCGCCAGAAATCTTCAGATTATCATTTTTAAAAAAAAATTATTATAGTACATAGAAATGATTTTGGTTATAAAATTATTCGTCAATGTTTCTAATTAAGTAATCAGAAAATTATATTTGTTTCTCTTAAATAAAATTGTCATCTGTAGTAAAATATAATTTAAATCAACATTTCTTAAATTAATGATTCTTTAAATTATAAAATTAATATGTATGTATAAATTAATATAAAATAAGATTTAATACATGCTAGTTAGAATCAACAAATTAAATTATTTTATGTCCTTAGTTTAGAAAATATGTTTTTCTTACTACAATATATATATACATAATTTAAGTAAGACTTTTGTCAGAAATTTTGAATCTCATATTCTGAGGCTCCGAATGGTAACATTCGTTCCGTACCGCACCGCAGTTAACATTAACAAAAATCTTTACATATACCATATATCTATATGTTTTTATAACTGTCAGAACCGCACCGCTCAATCCGCTGTTACCATTCGGAGCATGAATGCAAAGATGCTTAAATAGTAATATGATTTGATCTGCATTTAACTCTTAACTGAGCTAAAGTGTCCTGTCTCTGCTCTTTGACACCGACCAAAACAAGCTTAATCGTATAGTATTGTTACAAAAACGTGATCCAGCTATATATTATTAAACTAAACCATTTTTAAACATAACAATTATCATCTAACAGCATATTTTCTACTCTGTACTGTTTTCTTTTGCTTAATACTATTTGTCGATCAATAATAAAAACTGCAATGTACAAAACTGCAATGTGGCGAATAGTTTGAAGGTTGAAAAGGGCAACCAGCAAACTCCTTGTTATACAAAAGAACTGGCAGACTCCATTTATAGGATGCGGTTAATTATAAGTTTATGACTTAGGATGAGTCCCAAAAGCCTATCAACTCTGAATTTGCACATGGAGTTAATCAACCAACAAAATCATTTTTTTCGAATGCGTTTACGACGAAGAAGGCAAAACAAAACAAGACACTTTCATCTTTAATCATTATATAGAGAAGGAATTTCAGTATGACATCTTGTATTCTAGGAATTGTGTGTGCGCTTTAGTATTAGTGGAGTTTGTGTTTCTGAATTAACCAATCGTAAATCATGTGTTGTAATATCATGACATACTTAACAAAAGCGTTAGTTCACAATCTAGCGGGACTAAATTTGATAAGATGTTTTTTTTTCTCTCTGTCAAGTCCGATAGAGCGGAGAGTTGAAACTGTTATTTGCTTATATATAGCTGCCTAATTAGTGATCTCTCTATGCTACTTCAGTATACAAGTATTGTGCTTTACAATAATTAATAACTAAAGTATATATATATATATATATATATAATATAGATTAGTCGTGTTAATTCCGTAATAACTCTAAAACTAGGAAAAAACTCTAAGACTAGGTGTCTAGCATATAGCCATATAGTGATTCAGTTATTTGACATGTATATATATGTGCTCTACCGAAACAAATCATTAGCATATATGTGAATAGAATGAAGAATCACATTCATGTATTAGAAATGATTATGCTGATTTGTAAAACTTAAAAATGTAAAAATTTTGACCGAAAATAAAGTCTAGACTGCTTCCAAACGTAATTTATGTGTTTATATGAAAATATTTGATATTTTTTTCACATTGTTGGAATAGGTTTTCTTATTGCTGTGTAACATGTAAAACGCCAAATACTAAAATTATACTTTCTCTCGGCTAGTATTTGGAGTAAACGTTTAAAACTAACAAATGAATTTACCCAAAACCTGCCAGGCGAACGAGGTGAAAAACGCTACAAAACTGAATGCATGCACATTTTGTAAAAGAGAGTGTCGAAAAATATTCTAAATGTTCACGAAATTTAATTTATGTTTTTGAGCATTATGTATTCACGAACGTTATGGTACCATGCGTTGTAATTCATAACTTCCCCTAAATGCTCTACACTTCTTGACATTCTAATTGGTCACCATTCATAAATCATAATAAACAACCAAAATTAAGACAGTAGGTTACTGGTTTTAATGTGTTTGATCTAAACAATCAAATCTCGGTCGCTCTACATTATGTAGATTCGTTTTCTATGTTACAACTTGGTATTTATAAACCCCAAGTTGCCATCATTTTAATATTAATATGATCGATAACGTCCACCATCGTCTAAGGTTCTTTTTTTCACAATTTGCAAATTTTTAGATTACATTAATCAATAATTAATCTCCTCGATTGTGTTCAAATGATTGTAACGAGACAAAAGAAAAAGCGTCCTAAAGCAAAGTAGTTGCACAGGGTTCCATGTACTCGTGGGGGTAAATATTTATTGTGACTTAATCTATAGTCTCGTTCGTTCAAGTTAAAGAAACAAGATTTTGTCGCGGATTGATCATATTTATTACAAAAGTAATGCGGTGTTTAGAAGATGGAGGTGTGGTCCTAGCTCAAGTAATCAGAAGTAAAATTAAGTGGTAGGTCAAATAACATAGCATAATAATCTTTCTTTGCTACATAAAAAAGCAGAAAAGATGCTATACCTTGCAGAATATTCTCAGTTAACAACATATAGGCTATTGCAACCTGCATCTCTAGACTTTAGATTTAAGTGGAAATAAATTAAAACGCTATTGCCTATTAGTAGCGTGCTATAATAGAAGTGTCAATTCGGACTGGTCCGGTCCAAACCCGCTAAGCCCGTAATATTTAAGTCTAGCTCGGCTTTTATAGGGCTATAGGGCTTTTCGGATTTTTTTGAACTTTTTAATACATATGAATTTTCATAAAAATAGTTAAAAAAAAAATTAAGTTTAAACTTTTATTCTTTATCAAAAATGTTTTATTTTTCGTATGCTTTAAAAACATATTATAAACATACCAAATTTAATAAGATTTAAATAATCAAATATAAATTAAAATTAAATATATATATATAAGAGAATGCAATTTTTGATAAATATGGCAAACTTTTCATTGTATTTTGAAATAAAAAAATATGTTGTACACAAAAGAAGAAAGTGTATTTGCAAAATTAAAAATATGACACTTATAATGATCAAACAATAAAGTGCATTAACAACTTTTATATTTACTTTATTAGAATTTGGATAAAAATATTAAAATAATATGTCAATATTAATAATGGTTTTGATTATAAGAATGATAATATTTAAGCTAAAGTATAAAGTTTTGGGTATTCGGACCGGTCCTATCCCAAACGGATTTATGTCCAAAATACCTAAAATTAAGTGGGCTTAGCCTGAAAATCTCATATTTTTTGGGTTTATAAAACTAAGCCCAAATCCAGTAGTTTTTAGTCATGTCTATGTGTTAAGAAGAAGTCTTATGATTTGTTTTTCAGTTGATTTAAATATTGTCTTGAAAATTACAGCAAAACTGATGAGATAATAAACGGGCTAAAGTCTAAGAATAGATCCAGCCCGTTAAAAGAGCTAGCAGGATAGGGTCATAAATGGGCTGTAAGACCTAAGTTGGTTTCATATTCTGATCTCAAACTCCTGATTGGTTCAATCCAATCCAAAAGACCGAAACTCAAAATCAATTATGAAGAACCAAACATTTTATATATAATTTATGCTTTGTTAATCTTTAAGTTTTGTGATAGGGATTCTCTTTGCAAATTCAGTAATATGTATAAATAAAAAACAATCAGTAATATTTTCTGTTAGTGAGATGATTTCATGATAAAATTAACAAAATCTAGTTTATATATATATTTGTTTTATTAAAATGTTATTGTTAGAGATTCATAAGTGGTAGGAAGAGAAGAAGAAACAAAACTGAACAATCAAAATAGGATTAGGACAAAATCCAAAACAAAACATTGACGTGAAAAAGCAAAAAAGGAAGAGCTTTAGTTGTCCGAAGCAGAAACACGTGTAACAATCCGCCGTTAACGTCCACTACCAACGGCGTCGTCAAACTTTTATCGTAAATACCGAAACTACCCTTCTCCACACTACTCCTTGTCATCTTGGTATAAAAAAGTAGTAAACAATATAAATTCATCAGCTTTATTCTTGATTTAATATTGTAGAAATCACCCCACTGGTTCATTCGTGCATCTTTTTATAACCCCCAAAATTATATATAATAAAATATAAAAAAATGTAAATCACAGCTCAAATAAGCTACCAATTCAGCTAAAATGTGGCCGTGGATACAAAGATGATGAATGAATATCATCCCTAGCCACTCAGAAGCTGCTGCATCCACACAAGTTTGTTTTTTTATTTATTCTTTCTTTCTTCTTATTTTATGTGTCTGCTCGATTTGTTGAAAACCATCGGATCTAAAGTGGGGTTTTGTCTGAATATTTCAGATCTTCAATCGACTTTGATTGCAAGACGAGTCGGAGGGTTATTCTTAGGTGAGCTTTGATTTTTGTGGATGACCCTTTGTAAAAGTTCAGATCTTTTTTAGATTTAGTAAATGGGTTTTCGAATTTGAGATCCGATGAAATGATTGTTCTTTGATTCTATTGGTGAATTGCTTTTGATCTGATCGTATTGCTTGATTTAGATCTTGTCTTGTGGATTGTTAATGATTGCTTCTTCTTTTTTTTCTGATGATGTCAGAGCTAATCTTTCACTGGTCAAGAACTGTACTTTTTCATCTTACTGGTCTCACTCAAACGTTACTATCATCTCTACAGTTAAATGAATTTTCATTGGATAATTGATTTAAAAAAAAAACAAGATTCTGTTATAGAGTGTCTTTCTCTTCTCTTCTGTTTCTTGGATGATTAGATTGATGGTTCTTTGATTGTTTTTCTTAGCGTTGTCTCATCATGTTGGAGGCTCCGAGTTATCTGGTGTCAAGGGACTTGCCCTCTTCATGTGAGGAAGAGAGCAAATGGATATACAACGCTCACTGCGTGCTTCAGCTCTCCTTGAAGAAGCGTTTGTTGGATGATACAGAAGGAAGTTACAGGAGCAAAATGCTACGCGTTGATGAAACCTATCAGAGGTCTAACCAAAGTCAGCAAGGTGGTGGTGATCAACAGATTCCACCAGTAACTACGCTTGACCAAAACGCTCTGCTCAACTGCTTAGCTCACTGCTCCTTATCTGACTTCCGCTCCATCGCCTCAACGAACAGAACCTTCCGCTCGCTCATCAAGAACAGCGAGCTCTACAGGCTGAGACGAGCAAAGGGTATTGTTGAGCATTGGATATACTTCTCCTGCGTGCTCTTGGAATGGGAAGCTTATGATCCAAACGGAGACCGATGGCTGCGTGTGCCCAAAATGACAGTCAACGAATGTTTCAAGAGCTCGGACAAAGAATCTCTTGCTGTCGGTACTGAGCTTCTTGTCTTCGGTAAAGAGATCTTGTCCCATGTGATTTACAAGTATAGCATCTTGACCAATACGTGGACGTCAGGTATGCAAATGAATGCTCCTAGGTGCTTGTTTGGTTCAGCTAGTCTAGGTGAGATCGCTGTTGTGGCTGGAGGATGCGGCCCTCGTGGGCAGATACTGAACTCTGCTGAGGTTTATAACTCGGAGACAGGGGAATGGACCGTGATTCCAAGCATGAACAAGGCGAGGAAGATGTGCTCGAGTGTGTTCATGGATGGGAACTTTTATGTTCTTGGTGGTATCGGAGAGGGGAACACAAAGATGCTTATGTGTGGTGAGGTCTATGATCTGAAGAAGAGGACATGGACAGTGATACCTAACATGTTACAGGGAAGCAACGGAGGAGGAGGAGGAGCAGATTCCTCTGCAGCGGCAGTGTCAGGGGCGCCTCCGCTTCTAGCGGTTGTGAAGGACGAGCTTTATGCAGCCAACTATGCTCAGCAAGAGGTGAGGAAGTATGACAAGAGGTGTAACGTGTGGAATAGAGTTGGGAGTTTGCCTGAGAGGGCTTCTTCGATGAACGGTTGGGGAATGGCGTTTAGGGCTTGTGGAGATCAGTTGGTGGTGGTTGGAGGGCCTAGGGCACTTGGTGGAGGGTTCATAGAGATCAATGCTTGTGTCCCAAGGGAAGGTGAGGCACTGCATTGGAGAGTTCTTGCTTCAAAGCCATCAGAAAGCTTTGTGTATAATTGTGCGGTTATGGGATGTTGATGAAAACTTGAGAGCCCATTTCAAAAGTTGTTGACTTCTTTATTTAGGGGTTCTTACATGTTATTTTAAACACTTCTGTTTTGTTTTTCTTCATTGTCTTTGTGGGGTTATGGTTGTTTAGGCATAATCTTGAACTGAACAAGTTTCAATAAAATTTGAAGAAGATTTAAGAAGAAACTTCATGTTGTCTTTATCTCTCAACACTGTAATTTGGTTCCATTATTAGCACTCCATGTGGTGAGATGTTTAGGTTAACTAGTTTTACTATTATAAAAAAAAAATTAATTTGACAATACACAAAAATAAGAAGTTTTCCATCTCTTATCTTTAGATTTCTCTAAATATGTTTTATATAAGCAAATAGGTATACAAAAATATTATACTAGTAGATAAATAACTTGGCCTTTTATAGAACATGAAGCCATACTAATTCAAATATTTATTTTAAAAGACGAAGATCATATCATCTTTTAGGAGTTAAACACGATAGAAATCCCGTTTTGGGTGAAAGAAGAATCTTATCCATCTTTCTCTTCATTTCTTCCTCATTTAGTCCTTCTCCTTGCACGAGAAGTATGCTGTTTTCTAATTCTACAGATTTAACTCCTAATTAACAAAATGAGAAATTCATTTGGATACATTAATATTTCAATATTTTGACTTAAACTTAACCATTAAATTGTGTTAGTGTACCTTTGTAGTCAAAGATATAATCTAGAGCTTTCTTCCTGGCTTTTTCACAATCAGAATTAAACTGGAATCTCACTTCTTCCTGCAAGTAATGAAATTACAATTAAAACTTTGAAGAACTTTTTATATATAACCAATACTGGTTCTGAATGTGTAAACTATATGTATATGACTTTTATACTACCCTCCTCACAAATTAACTAACCATTTTTGAGAGCTTTGAAAGTTTGAAATTTTAATAGAAATGATAAAGAACAATGTGAATTTATCTTAATTGGCAGCCTGTTTATACCATCTATTTATATAGCACTATTAAACTGAACAATTTTGATATATTTATGTAGTATTGCATGAATGTGATACATGCTAATACATTAATTTAGCTTCTATTATTACTAGATCCCCAAAACTTATGTAGTCCTGCATGAATGTGGCACATGCTAATACATTAATGTAGGATCTGAAACATAACAGCTTTAGTTATTACTGCCACGAATATCTAGTACAAAGATAAACAACCTTCCACCTAACTATCTACTTCATAATTCATATACAACCTTTGATAAAGCTTACAAAAAAAAATCTAAAAGGAAATGAACAATAGTATACAATACATAACAAAGGTACAAGATCCCAAAATCAAGCATTTGTCTTTGCATCACATATTCACGTTAACATGTTCTACATTTAAAGTTTCAAGAAACGTATAAGATTAGACGCTTGCTTTTAATCAACAAGAAACATGTTATAGTGTTCCTTAAGCATGGGATAAATAATGGTGATTTAAGTACCTATTTGATCTCTAAACATCAAATGGCTACTTAACCATTTTAATTATGAAACAACTTTTATCCTCAACTTCACATTTTTATTCTCAGTTCTTATTATAAAGTCATCATAATGATGAAATACTCTTTATGTTTCATAAAGAAAATTATTTTCACCATATTTTTGTTACAAAGGAATATCACTTATAATTCAAATGCAATTTGTACCTATTTTAAGATTAAAATTAGTTGTATAATGCTGTGATCTTATAAATGATTGTATTTATCTCAAAGACTACTAGTTAAATATATGTAATTATTAATCATTTTTTAATTTGTGTGAAAATGTCAAAATGATATTCCTCATAAAACCAAGGGCATAATTTTCTAGATAAATATTTATGTAATGTAATCAAACAAGGTAGATATGTGACAAGGCATCTGCCATCTAGCATGCTGGGTTTCACTAGTCTTGTTGCTGTGTTGTATCATTCGGATTTAAACTCGCTAAAACGCATTTTGTTGATATAAATCACCAAATTGACAATGCAAAGAGTGTGAGAGTATAAAATGCATGTTTCATGCGCATGTCAAAGTTGTGTGTTGCTATCTAAAACAAACGTAAGCAAAAATCCTAACATAATATATAGTTTCTGAAAAATATATTTTATAATGTGTATAAATAAATCTTCAGTGTGAGGTAAATGTTATAATCTATCAAACTTGTATATTTTCTTCCACTCACAGAGTAAAAAATGATTCTATATCTAATTATATCTGTAATCACCATCATCATCACCACCAACATGCTTTATCAACGGTGGTGGGCATCCAACATACCTCCAGGACCAAAGCCGCGGTTTCTGCTCGGAAACATTCATCAACTGAAACCACATTGGACTCATTCTTTCTCCGAATGGTCAGAAACTTATGGTCCCATCATATCTGTATGGTTTGGAACAAACCTCTCTGTCGTTGTCTCTAGCTCTGATTTAGCCAAACAAGTGTTGAAAGACAACGACCATCAGTTATGTAATCGAGAAAGGGTCGCAAAGATGACTCAGTCAGGTAATGATCTTGTTTGGTCTGACTACAGTCCACATTACGTGAAGCTGAGGAAACTATGCACGTTGGAGCTTTTCTCTTTGAAGAGCATTGAGAGTTTCAGATCGTTGAGAGAGACGGAAACAAGGTCCATGGTCGAGTCGGTTTACAAAGACGTGATGATAGATTCAACAGATGATCAGACAAGAAAACCAGTGGTGGTGAGGAAGTATCTAGCTGCTGTTGTTTTGAACACAATCTCAAAGTTAATGATTGGGAAAGAGTTCAGCACCGAGGAAGGTAAAGAGTTCAAAGAGATTGTCCACAAAGAACATTATCTTAGTGGCTCAGGGAGCTTGTTAGATGTCATCTGGTGGCTCAAATGGGTTTCGAAGTGGCTCGTTAGCGACAAGGACTTCATGGCGCACATGGATAGGAGGACAAAGTGGTTTAGAGGAGCTATAATGGTGGAGGAAGATGTAGCTGTTGAGGATCACGAGGGGTTTGTTAGGAAACTGTTAGTGTTGAAAGAGAAGAAAGAGCTGAGTGAAGAGACGGTTCACGGATTAATCTGGAACATGTTCACCGCAGGCTCAGACACAACAGCTGTTGTCCTAGAATGGGCTATGGCAGAGATGATCAGATGCCCTAACGTGCAAAGAAAGGCTCAGCAAGAGCTTGATGCGGTGGTTGGATCAGAAAGGCTAATGACTGAAGCAGACATCCCAAAGCTGCCGTATCTACAATGTGTTGTCAAAGAAGCACTGAGACTTCACCCGTCAACACCAACAATGCTTCCACACAAAGCAAGTGAAACGGTCTGGTTAGGTGGGTATAAGGTTCCTAAAGGAACCACGGTTTATGTCCACGTGAAGGAGATAGGTCGGGATCCAGTGAACTGGATAAACCCTAAGGAGTTTAGACCAGAGCGGTTTCTCCTAGAGGACACTGATGTCAAAGGTCGAGACTTCAGGGTTCTTCCGTTTGGATCGGGGAGAAGGGTGTGTCCAGCTGCACAGCTCAGCATGAACTTGATGGCATTGGTGATGGGGAACTTGTTGCAATGCTTCTCGTGGAGTTCTCCTATTCCTCCGGAGACTATTGACATGAGCGAGATTCCTGGATTACTTTGTGTCATGAAGACTCCAGTGGAAGCACTAGCTTCGCCGAGAGCTGCCACAAGAGTTATACCTTTAAATATGGGTTGAATAAATAAGATAATATAGATCATGGAAACTCAATAGACCATGATGACTCTCATTAGGGAGAAGAAGATGAAGTCATGTCAAAAACACTAGATGCATGGCATCATGGTCTAGACATTATTCTAAAAGCTAAATTACTATCCCAATACATCGTTGGTAGTTTGTTTTTCCTTTTCTCCAGTATAAATAATAATCAAATAACTGTAGTTTATTGGAGTTTATAACAATGTTTTAAATTCAAAATTTTTAGATAAAGAGCTATAAAGGTTATTCGTACATTATAAGATTAGTTAAAAACATTATTACTAACCATGTTAATGTTGATTGATCCCACTGATTTTTAACTTCTTTTTGAACTCCCCCACTGTTTATGAGTACATGTACATCCATCATTAGCCAATTACTGTTTCAAACAAATCCAATTAAAGAAAAGTTAATACTTATGTATGCATGAATCTTTTCCCTTAATTTCTATATTACTAAATTACCATTCTACTTCGAGTATAACTAGGAAATAAAATTCTTCGATATAAAACCATTACATTGAGCTCTCTTCTTCTTATGTGCTCCTAGTCTCATATAATAACCTCTCTCCATTAAACAAAGAGTTCAGCCATGACGGAGTACACTGATTTTGAGTATACTGTCTCTCCTCGCCGGTGCCCGGCAGTCAAGTACCACTCCTCACCAACGTTGAGTTGGCCTAGTGGTAAAGAGGCTGCGACTGTAACTTCCGCCACTTGAGTTCAACTAACGGTGGAAGAAACTATTTTACAATGCTTGGGTTCCCGGCAAAAAGGTGAAAACACCTTTTTATTTAGCAAAAAAAAAAGTACCACTCCTCTTACTGTCGAGCTAACATGCACCGAAGTCCGCTACCGCAACGGTGTAATAACCTCATCACCGTCTCTTCCCGACAAAAGCACCGCCAATCAGTCCGGTTTTAATCGCTTAAAACAATCCAACGAAGACGTCGCTGCTGTTGAAATTTCTCGTGGTCCTAACGAAACCACCGTTACGTCCAGCTCAAGCGAACCCACTATTAAATACTTCTAAACTGCGCTAAGATTATTTTGCAAGTCTTGCGCCGGTTCGACATCACCAAATAAGTTAGACAAATATCATTATGTTCCTCCATGTGTGTAATCATGGATGATGTAAAACTCAGGTAGATTAATATCAACCTTGAATAACGATGCAAACAATACGAGGAGCAGAAAAAAGAAACCACCTTGCATTTTCTTCAGTAACACTCATGAGTTTAACAAAACAAATATTGCTTCAAGAACACATATACTATATGTGATCAGTCAACCGGAAACAGCTAAACAATGAAGAAAACGAAACATAAATGGGACGGTAGCCACAGTACCAGACCAATCGATTGTCCCACAAATCTTTCCTCCAGCTCTGTCCAGTGAGACAAACATACACCGAACACTCTGAGTAACGGGGACATTAAATATATCTTCATCCCCCATATACAAAACCACAAGCCTTCCCTCGTATTCCGCCATGGCACCCGCATCTAAGATAAACATTAGTTCCTTCCCATCACGACCAACCAATCTTCTCCACACATTAAGCTTTGTATCAAACCACATCAAACCAGTCTTGTTAAAGAAAGCAAACATAACATCCTCCACCACACACACGCTATGCGCCATATCATTTAACTTATCCTTGCTTCCACCTTCCGAGAGTCTCTGGCTTACCATCTGAACCAACCGTTCTCCTCCTTCACCTTCTCTAGGATTGTACACACTTGTCTTCTCGTAATCCACCATGTACACCTTCTCCTCCACCGTGGCACTACAGTTTGAAATCTTACGCACGTCCTCCACCTCCGTAACCTCCCAAGTGTTCGATTCTGGATCAAAAACTTCGACTTCATGAAACAACCTTCCGTCGATGTATGGTTCGCCTCCGAGTACGTATATCTTCCCGTCGATCACTTCCACAGCTGCGTAGCGCTGTCTTCGAGGCACGCTCATGCTTGGTCCTCGAGTGATGCTCCCAGTTCGGGTATCAAGGATCCACAGATCAGTGGAAGGTTCTATAGATCCACCAATGAAGAAGATCTTTGACCCCACTGAAACGGTTGAAGAACCGTACTTAGGATGAGGAGGGAAGAGAGTTGGGTTCGGAACTAACCCATACTCCGTTGTTGATGTTTCGTTGAGAGTAAACCAGTGGAAGGATGAGTTGTCGTCGTCATCATCTTCTTCGAGACATACATGGAGGGAGCTCTTGGGGAGGGAGGATCGCAAGACGTTGAACTCAGGGGAGCGAACAAGGGATCTTAGGTCGTTTGAGACCCATGAGATGTTTAGGTGATAGCTTCTTGGGACGCGGACCAAGCATCTCAAAACGATATCGTCAGGCAGTGAAGAAAGCGACGGCTGCGGACGAGTGTATTTTTTGGGTGGCTCGTCGTCGGCTTTGGAGTTGGACATTGTTTCAAAAGGAGAGACTGAAAATTTTCGGTCTTGCATATTTAAGATGATGATGATGATGAAATCGAACAAAGCGGACTTTATAAAAATTTACTACGTTACTTTTTTTGGGCTAGGTTATGATTCAGATATGGACAGCATTTATACAAAACTATTACTTTACTTTTAAAACATTAATTTCAAAAATGCTATAGAATTATAAACGTTAATCAACAACAAGATTTCAGCAAAAGTCTGTATTGAGTTTTGTCTTAATTCGAATATGGTATGTAGAAATTGACCCGTTTAAGCTTTTAATAAGACCTTGACCAAAAAAAAGGCAACAAGATCTCAGTTTTATTCTCA
The DNA here is from genome assembly GCF_000309985.2 of Brassica rapa. NCBI lineage: Eukaryota > Viridiplantae > Streptophyta > Magnoliopsida > Brassicales > Brassicaceae > Brassica > Brassica rapa. The sequence continues at coordinate 21,110,585 of NC_024801.2, read as the reverse complement.
AAGCTGATTTTGTGGGGTAAGTATTAATGTAATAGTTATCTAATGAGAGGATTTAATTCCAATTACATGATGCATTTTGGCCCAAAAAAACTCTAGACTAGTAAAGATTATAAATTGGCTGTTAAAATTGTTACTGCTCGTGGGGTTTAGAACTATTTAAAGTATGACTTCAAAAAACAATATATAGATTTTTTTTTTGTCATTGAAATTGTCATCTGTCCATGAAGGACTACCAACCAAACGGTTTTAAGAAAGTACAGTCTTGAATAGTAAAGCAATACGTGCCAGTAGGCATTTGAAAACCCAAACAGAGGGGTAAGAAAGAGAAGCAGAGTTCATCAAACTCGAAGACTTCATGCTGCTTCGAGAGAACCAAGACAGAGATTATTATACCACAGCTGATGCTTCCATATTGATACGAGCATCAAGCCATTCCGGGCCATTCCTTGCCAAATAAGATTGTTGCCATTGGACCTGCAAGGCGCTGTTTTGAGCAATTGTGTTACACCCGTCATTGATGCGAACCACTCGATAAGTTTCCAACCGATCCAGAGCTCTCCGAAACCTCCTCCAAAGTGAGTGTAGGACCCATGGAAGGGATGCCTGAGAGAAGTTCTTCTGAATCTGGGGAGATGAGGTTTCAAAAATGATTCTCTTCACCTGAATGTCATTCAGAGCTTCTGTTGTCCACACCAGGCCGATCATAATAGCTTCCACCTGAGACCGAATTCCGACAAAGGAACGTCGACTATGGAATAGAGCTTTCCCAAAAGAATCTCTAACAATCCAAGCTGCTCCGACATTACCAGTTTGTGCTTCCCACACCGTGCTCATGTTGCACTTAAAGTAGTCCAGTGGCGGTTTCTCCCATGACATTTCTCGTGGTCCTAACGAAACAACCGTTACGTCCAGCTCAAGCGAACCCACTATTAAATACTCGCTAGACTGCGCTAAGATTATTTTGCAAATCTTGCGCCGCTTCGGCGTCACCAAATACGGTAGTACCACTATCTTATGTGAGATCGACGCAGCTATTACATCATCATCGTCATGGGGAGACAGATGAGTGATTGAAGTCAAGATTTGGAAGATCATAACCAAAGTTTGTAGAATCTACGGTATGACGATTGAGGAGTATTTCTCCGATCCGACGTTGGAGGAGGAGAATGATAATGAATGTGTGATTTGCATGGAGGAATTCAAACAAGGAGAAGTGGTGTCTACATTGATTTGTGACCATCGTTTTCATGGACAATGCATATCCAAGTGGAAGAAGATCAGTCATCAATGTCCCTTGTGTCGATTTCGCTTCCACTAGGGTATTGGTTAGGTTTAATTATTAGTTAATAAGAACACAATGTGAAAAGCTGAGTCTGTAGTTTCATCATAAGACAAACCAAAAAGGAAAAAAAAAAAACAGTTTTGATCTTTTTGTATATAACAATTATTTGGGTTCGTGCAGTCTATATATCTTATTTTTTTCATGAATATCTTTACATGCTACTATTTTAACGAAGAGTCTGAAAAACAAGTAGATTAACTCGTTCATATATGTCTGGAATAAACTTATATATGTTGGTTTAGTGTCGGTTTGCATTAATGATTTGCAGCAGACCTAACCAGTTTTGGTTTAGCAGTGGTGGGTATATAGTAATTTTTTTGACATTCATGGTTCGTGGATAGTAGTTATTGTTTCCCACTGTTTTTTCTGATGATGTCTCTCCACCATTACTACTCTTTCCCAACTAGCTACAAGTACTTAAGAGCCCTTATCCATATAAACAATAACTAGCCGGTTCATAAACTCACCGGAGAGCCCGATGAGCCAGGCACGTTAGTGCGAACCTGCTTCCATTCTACTTATGCTGGCAATATTATGGTTACAGCTACAAGAGTGAAAAGCTGCACACAACTCTCCATGGATATAGTTCCAGGTTTCTATTTGTTTGGCATAAAAATTTATGCATGTAGAGTAGTAGTATTATCTATGTACTTGGGTGAATATAAGGAAGTATTGCTTTACAATTAACAAAAGAGAATAGCAATTTCTTGACATAATGTTAAACCAAAACAGGTAATGATGATATAGTAATCACTGGAGGAGGACATGCAGCAACACTAGCAGACCATGGTACCCAATGTGCACTACTAAAACCATTGGCTATTGCTGATGTTGCACCTACATGAGCTGGACCTTTCCCTATTGTTTTTGGCTGTGATTCCTCCATGGAGAGACAAGGTTGTTTCTTTCATTAAGCCTTAACATGAAAGCTGGTAACTTCTCTTGATCTCCCCGGTTTTTATCCCAACAGGCACGGTCTGCTAAGAGGAACACTAAGTTCTCTTTTTGCTCAAGATCTCTACAACTTCTTGCAATTTGCTTCTCCCAAGTCCCAAGTAAATGATAGATACGATTATGCTTACACACACTGACAGGCCCATGAGATGTGTCATGAGAGCGTAGTCCCATATAGTGTTTATTCGTTATTTTCTGAACTCTACTGTTCAAAGTCTTACGATATTGATTTTCGTAGTAGAGTAAATGCAAGTCAATAAAAAAGACAAAACAGAAGTATCCACTACTTATGGATCCGGGATCAGATAAATAGATTCTGATGTTAAAAACTTGAAAAGAACATTTACAACAATCTTATGCCATGAGTTTGGTGAGTTGGTATCATCCCCACGTGCCCTGTAGATCATCACATGCCATGCATTTAGCCAACGTGGACTTTTTGGACCTCATTCCATTGTTTTAGTGGGCGCATTTTTATTAAATATACATCCACTTACTACACCCTACTTAATCCCTATCTTCTTTTTTTTTTTGAAAAAAACAATTAATCCCTATCTTCTTCTTTTGTATTTTCCAACAGCAGAACTTTTTCCTCATATTATAGTGTCTTATAAATTAAACAAGTTCAAGATTTTCATTAAAAAATACCATTCTGTGTAAAACTAATATTTTATAGTATAAACTAGTATTTTATAATAGTAAATATTTTTGTAATACTAGTTTCTAGTTTTCAACAAATGTTTTTTTTTGGTAAAAGTTTTTAACAAATGTTGCAATCGTGTTACCACCCACATTCAACTCCCGTTTTATGTGTATAGTGTAGATTGTAATTTATAAAAATATATTTTTTAAATGCAATTTCTCATCTAATGGAACTGCATGTTAGGCATTGTATAGTTATTCGATTACCAAAAAGAATCATCATTATCACATTGCATTCATAAAAAAGTATCTTATATGTTTCCTAGATTTTAGAATCTTAATATATATAGTTTTAAAGTTAACTAATTGAATAAACGAAAACTTTGAGAGATACTCGCAATTTTATTTTTGGTTGACTGAAATATTGACTTACAAATATTATAACCAACATTATTAGTTTTATGTTTCTAAACATAACATATGTATTATTCAAAGCGATCTTGGCTGACATGTCTACATACGTTATGACATGCGTCAAACTTCCCAATTTTTGTGTAAATAGATTTAATCTGTCCTTACGAGATTTTGGACAGATTGAATCTGTTTACACAAAGATTTGTATTTTTCTATTATTGTAAAAAATAATTGAACTTTCTTCCAAACGAATTAATAGGTTACCGTAGGGCATCATTATTTCGTTTGAATTAATGTGTGCAGACCATAATTAGTCTCTTCAGTGATAAATATATCTTGACAATTACAACAAATAAACAAACGAGCCGATTGCAATTAACTTATAACATTTACAATAGACGAACATGAGATCATGGGCGGGTTCACGTGCTTGTTATTTACCTATCTCCATTAAATATTTAATATCTTCTTGAAAATCTGACATAGTTAAATATTTAGTCGGAAAATTTTTTGACATAGTTTTGTCTACATTTTCGCTGCTTACGTATCTCCGTACATTCATATACGCATTCGTCGCCATATGCCACTCAACTTCTTATCTAATAAAATAAAAGTCGATTTATTTCATGTGTAATTTTTTATTTGGACCATACTTTCGAAAATTGTTTAAATTAATTTTTGTATAAATATGAATTATTTTAAAACCAACTAATCAAATAAATATTCCTTTATTTTGTATTAAATTTACGATATTAATTCAATATAAAAAATTTCAATTTAATCTTGGATCCCTATAAGATATGATTTTCAATTTAAAAATTTGTACCACATGATTAAAAATGTCCTATCAATATGAACAATCGGTTTACAAATGCTATTTTGATAGTACAATCGATTTTTGTTATTAAATATGGTGATCATCTAATTTATATTTTAATAATAGGAGAATACGAATACTTTTTAAACATAAATGTAATCATTCTTATTTCTATTTAGACTAAGTTTATATATTATTCATTAATGCCACTATTTTTGTACTATTTTTTATCTTGTGCAGTTTTAAAAATGCATTATGTATTGTACTAATTTATGTCATTAACTTAAATGACTGATAAATGATTAAAAAATATGTCATATGAATATGTTTATTTTCAATCTGTTTATCAAATGTAATGACATGTATAAATATTAATTGTATAACGTGATGTATCACAGATGAAAAATTGCAAAATAATCCAAGAGTTGTGAAGTAATACAACCAACATATTAAAATCTAAATCACCAATAGACAACATTATAAACCTCAATAAAACAAAAATTAATATAGAAAAATGCAGATTTAAAATGACAATGACGACACACTACCATTTTTGGTTAAATAATTTAAATAAAACAGGCGTTTTATGTAGTATAGGTTATTGAGTCAAATATTTAAATCATACAAATAATTCGATATAGCATATATGTATGGCAAAACCAACATATAAGTTAACATAGATGTATGGTCAAAATCTAAAATACAAGTATACTCTCAATGAAATATCTAAGTCAATGTTAAATTAAGTGTCAGTTTCCGTAAATATAGTTTAAATTTAATAAGAAAAATACCACTGACAATTTAAAAAATAAATCAAATTACTGCAAGTGAACTATAAAATTTTATATTACTAATCATGTACACAAATATGTATACATATTTATAAAAGTTGAAATAATTACCCGGGTCAATATCTAGTTATTGAATTAAAAGAACAATACGTTTTTGAACCTTGATCGACATCACGTATATATGCCAATATTTTATTACGTTTATACATTATACGGTCAAATCCTATGATACAACCCAATTTATGTCACATATACCAATTAGCCTATAAGAAATAAAACGATTTTTTGTTGTAAATGTTAAGACGAAATAAAACAGTTAGAGAACTAAATATATAGAACATGACACATTAATACCATAATATTTTCGTATTTGAATTTGGACTGGTCTGGATGTTTACATCGGGCGATATCACCCGACTAGACCAGGATTGATGTCAAGACGAAGTTGTTGATCGCCGAAAATGGAATACGTATATTTACAATATCAATTCAAATATGTGTACTACACATATCAACAGAATAAATAGTCATGTTGGTATGAACCAGCCGACAATTGATGAGAGCAGGGACTGATAATGTAATTAAATAGAGTAGGGTAATTACAATTAAGTGCATTCTATCGTTTTCGGATCATTAATCGTATGTTTCTTCTGACCTTCCACGTGTGACCGTCTCATGCCATGATCATACATTAACTCGATTTCAAATTACTACTAGATTTTGACATGAACTTCTTTGTGGATATTTTTTCATTCTTTTTATAAATGTATTTGATATTATTACAACTTTTTTAATATATAATTTTTTTAGTGATATATATTGTGTAACTCTATAATATTATTGTTTATATTTTTTATTCGGTATTATTAATATATAATAATTATTTAATACATTTTACTTTGTTATTAATTTTCATTACTTCCAAATATATTTTCGAGCTAAGTAGAATAAACTAACAATCTGAAATAATAAAATAGAGAACCTCTTTCAAAATATGTTTTTCTTTAATTTATACATTTTTCATATAATATATTTTTAAATTTTATTTATTTATATTATAGAAAATATATATGTTTAAGATAATTTTTATTTACATGTTGTGTTTAAAAATATACTTTAATATATATCATTTTAGTATTTACGAGATTAATAAGTAAACCCACTGTTTTGTTTAAATAATATAACCCAATTATTTTAAGAAATTTATACATATTAGCACATATCATATTATTTACTAAATTTTATTGATATATAATATTTTTCGATGTTATGATATTAAGTTTTTTTTTTTTTTTGTAATTAAGATTTCAAAATACTAGATTACTTTAGTTTTTACAACATATATATAGTTTGTTTTCTCTGGTGCATTTAAAAAAGTTATTTTTTATTATCTATGATTTTTTCTTTTGTAAAATTTAAAATATTATCATTTTTAGTTTGAATATTTATTTTCAAAATAATATATTTTGTCAAGAAAAATTTGGAAAATTACACAACTATTTTTGAGTTTGGAAGATTACATGAATTTTGAATTTTATTTTGTTATTACATTAATACATTATTTTATTAAAAAAAATTGTAACATTTTCTAAACTTTTCTCATTAGATTTTGTTATAATTAAAAGAAAAATAAATTTATAATTAAATTTTTATTTGTCATTAATAAATGAATTATTAAATTTCATAGTTTTCTAATAACATATTTTTTAAATAGTATATGAACTAAAAGTTATTATATACTATAATATTTTTGTAAATAAATATTTTTAAACAATATATTGTTAAAGGTTTCAAAATAAATAAAAAGATAATATATAGTTGTAGATATAAAAGTTTAACTTATGCTAATAAATTTATTTTTGAATAAAAATATTATATAGTTTACGAATTTTAATCCAATTTAATGATGAGTGATAATTTATTTAAACAAAATATTTTTTAAAATGATTTGTCAATTTACATATTTAATATAATTTTCCATATTTAATTCATAAATCACTTCTATTTTTATATAATACAGAATATAATTATAAAATATATTAAAATAGTGTATAATTCTTATTTTATTATTTAAAAATATAATTTTAGTTAATATTAATTTATAATAATATTATATTACTTATTACGAAATTAATTTTTGTCCTATTTTATAAAAATATTTATTTTTAGTAAGATTTTGTTAGATTCTTTCTCAACAAATTTTGTTATAATCAATTTTTTTTTTAATTTATAGTTAATTTATTATTAATGTAAACAATCAAATATGTCACATAAACTAATTCATTAAGTGGTCCTATTATGATTTGATAATAGTAGATAAAAATAGGACCTTAAATTAATAGATTAATTATTTGCCAAAACATTTTGACATGTTCACATATGTGTTATGTGTAGGCAGCTCTTATAGCTGTAATATACTATTCCCTATCTTTTTAATAGATGATGTTTTGGAGTAAAAATTATTTCAAATTACATGACGCTTTTAATTTCAATGTAAAATATTATTTTATGCTATATAATTTTTATATTTTGTAAATTATTATTTTTGGTTGAGTTATGGTTATTTGGATAATTAATAATGTTTTTGTTTAAAAAATATAAATTAGATATCTTATTAACTTGTGTGTATAACTTTAAAACATCAACTAGAAAATGGAGTGAATATGACCCGGTCTTAATTAATTTATTATACTTATGTGTTGTCACAAAAGCAAAGCCATTAATTCCACCTAATATGACAATACTCCTAATTAGAATCTGACGTGATGGATTGGATATTTCTCGATGTTTCATCTATTTGATGTTATGTAAGACAATATCTAGCTATCATTCGTACAAAATATTAAAATAGGATATATTTTTCATGGATATGAACGATTGATTTTTTTTTGTGATGTTAACACCAGCTAGCTTGAAGTGTGAACTAATTAAATAAGTATCTCTAGGTTGTTTGGCTTTAGGGTTGATACGTGAATTGTAAAAATTTGCAAGAAATAATCTTTATTATCGCACCATTTAACCACGAGTCAGCGGTTTAGTGGTAGGACTAGGAGGATGCGAACTTAGGGCGCTAAGCAATATAGATTTAAAGGCATTTTATTATACTACTTATCTTGTGATTATCGCACCATTTAACCACGAGTCAGCGGTTTCATTCAAATATCTGTTGAGATGTTCTATCAATGGGTTACACTTCCCATAGAAGATTATTTTGGGCTATTCCATAAATCTAGAATACACCCAAATTAATTTTTTTTTTTAAATATAGCATTTTTTGGTGTATGCTCAATATTTAAGATTAGCTGCGCACATATGGAAACAAAGAGTATTTGGAATGGTTTGTCTCCTGGCCTCAGGTTACCCAAAAAAATACAATCGCACTTTATTTTGTTTAACCAAATGATGTATTTGTGTTTCAAAAAAAAACAAATGATGTGTTTTATTTTTGGGTGCAAGTGTGCAACTATCAAATGATATGTATCTGTTAAAAATGAATCGTTGTCGCCAAAAATTAAATGACTTTACGATGTGAAGTCGATGATATGTTTTTGACGTTTTCATATACGTCAAACTTTAACTTTTTGAGTAGCTTGTCAAGAAAACGTGTTCGGACAATACATTTGCATTTTGTAGTTCAGTTTCACCATGAAAGCAAATGTAAAAAATGTGTCAAAAACAATAGATAATTGGCTTTTATACACATAATTAAACTTTTAATTAGCTCTCTACCACAATGTGATATTAATACTTTTGTTATGATTTTAACCCTATAGGCTATAGTCTCTTGCTAGTCCATTTGATTAGAATTGTGTCAGTATTTGCAGCCTATTTGCTATCTTTTTATTTATCCTAGATTCTAACTTTCTCCCTTTTATCTTCTTCTCTCTTCTTTTATACATTTTCTAGCTTTTTCTAATTAGTTTATGAGAGAAAGATTCGAATAAGGCAAGTGAACCGGCTGGTTGTTTTGGTCATAAGAAGAAATCTCATGACTATTAGGTGAAAACAAATCAATTTTTTTTTAAATGTCTTTTTTTGCTTGGTTGTTTGCTTTTAATGAGTTTATGCAAGATTCAGTTGTTCGTTTGGGTTTCTCATTGTTTTGGCTCGGCATGAGTTAATGTTTCTGAAAATTCCAAAATATGTTTGTGATCTAGCTGTATCCGATTCTAGGAATTTGTTATATGATAAATGATTTGTTACATAGTGCATATTATGTTGGCGTATACATATTTTGATAACAAATAATTGATAAATAGTTCGTATGATCTTACAAAAGACTTGTCGTTAATTGGTATATGAATTATGTAGTTGTTAAATGGTTCGATAAGTGGTTTAATTTAGTCGCTGACAAATGGGTTGATACATGGTTTATGAGTTAATATGTTAATTGATAAATAGTTTACTATATGCTAAATGATTTGTTACATGGTACATTTGGTGTTAGCGGATAGAGAGTTTGGTATCAAAAAATTGATAAATTGTTATATGATGTTATAAAAGATTTATTGTTAATTGATACATTGTTTGTAAAACTCATTAATGATTTGATAAATTGTTTGTCAGCTTATATATTGTTTAAAGCTTGATTTGGTAGCTGAAAATTGGGTTGTTGACTACATAGGTTTTGAGTTAATTATTATTTGGCAAATGTTTTTTATCTGATAAATGATTTGTTATCTGTGTAGTTATGTGATACTTTTTTTATTTGTTATTTATGTAATTAAACGGTTGTTCTAGCTCTTCGTCTTGTCTATGTTGATACTTCATGTGCCGAAGAAATCCTAGACACCTTCATAGCGTTCATCCTTGGACTTCTTCGGCACATAAACTTATCCAAAAATAACTGTAAGTAACAAATACATGTTTTCTTAGATGATACACTGTTTATTAGCTAATACATATTTTGATAATATTTATGTTAGTTGTTATTAGTTACACGATAATATTTATGTTCAATTGTTTCAAATTTAAATTGTTTTCTTTATTTTGCATATTTTGTTGGAGAAAAGAGAAAAAAAAATAGGAAAAAGGAGAGTGTGAGATTAAAGTAAAAATCGTGGAGTAAATATGGAAGAGAAAATATAGTGTGAGAGTGTAAGAATGTAAAAGTGTAAAAGTGTAAAAATGTAAGAGAAAATATAGTGTAAGAGGAAAGATAATGTAAATAAGGACAAAATCGTCTAATCATGTTTAAAATGGCATCTATAAAACTATTAATAGGTCCATCTTTAAAAAGAACACCTCGATAAAAAGACCATTAATATGTCTACAAAATCGTCTACTCATGTTCAAAATCGTCTACCTTTAAAATATGAAAACTCGGCTTTTTCATAATTTCTGCCAAAATATGTAATGTTTCAAATGAAACATTATAAAATTTAAAAGAAACTGAAACAGAAATAGGAACAGAACAATAAATTCTCGCACCATTGAATTTGATATGTGTCGCCTAAACATCAAATGATGTATGCTAAAATTGTTTTTGAAAAGTAAAGGTGGATGGATATGAGATTTTTCTTTAAACCAAAAGTCAAAAAGAAATCGTGAATGTTGTTAAACCTTTCTTTTGACAAACACCCAGGACCGGTTTAAACCATTTTTATAATTAAACCTTTATTGTTGAGATTATCATTTCTAAATAGCAGTTTAATTATTATTCAATTGATAACAAAATATGACAATACGATTAAAAAAAAGTAAATATTTTGTAATTGTTAAGTCAATAACACTTATTAAACCTTTGTTCCGTTAAAATATAATATACCGTTTCTTTGTTACTGCTGACATTGATATAGTGATACAAAACATTCTACTATCGAATTTTCCCTTGATTTCTAATAATAATAATCATGTACGGCTTTACAGTATCTCTTGTATAGTGATGCAAAACATTGTAAAATTTATTTACCGTATCTAACCATAATTTCACCAATCATAAATATATACTATATACTTTCTCATTAATAAAACGTAGTTACGTACCAAAAATATATATATTAAAATAACTGAGTAACAAGTAGAAATTTGTCGGTTTAGTCTAATTCAAATGATAAGAAAAAAACTTACTGGCTTAGAACACCATTAATCTAGCATCTCTAGTAGGGTGCTTATTTTTTTTTTTTTTTTTAGTTTTTGTCTAATTTAAAAAGTAAAAAGTAATAAAAAACCAATCAATCGCAGACCGCCACGTGTCATCGATGTTTAATTTTTATGTGGGGCCCATTCTTTGTTATAATATTTTTTTTTAAACTCCCCCACCTAAGCATATGCGTTGCTGCTGCTTTTATACATGAGAGTCGTTTATTGGCTGTAACATAATGAGAACTATACTTACTTTGCTCTGATCACTGTATATATGAATTGATCCGATCGTGCTTCTTGAAAAATGTCGGCTAGTCTTAGAGAAGACGATTTACTTGCAATCTTTATAGTTTAATAGTGAACATGTACGGAAAACCTTTTCCATGACATAGGTGCATGCCTAATATATTCTTCTAGTTTCGACTATTAGTCTATTTTTAAGTTGAATCATCTTCAATTCATTTCTATTTTTATATAACAGAAGAGTGTAAAATAGAGATAACTTTTTGTTTCAAAGTATTCATCTATTATAGAAAAAGATATGAGTTGGAGGATGCTCAGCATATAAAAATCAAAAATCATAATCCGTGAGTGGACTGAGTTTTTCTAATGTATAGAGTGACTATCATATTTAGAGTCAATTTGAACAGTATACTAATTTCATGCGGAAAAGAGATAAGAGAAGGGCTGATTCTCAACACTAGTTAAACATATAAAATCTCACCTGTATAATCGGTAAATACTAAATACTCCTAATTGCAATGCCAACCCTTTGATTAGTACGGCCACGTAAGTGAACGAGAGAAAGATATAGAAAAGGAAGGGACGACTTTTTAGAGAAAAATGAGTAAATGCTCTTCGCTGTCTCTATTTGATCATACTACAGCCACGTAAAGGCATTTTTTTTCTTTCAATATTTATTTTTTTGTTTTTTTTTCTCTTTTGCAACATTAACAATTTTTTTAGAGAGATAGTAAAAAGAGATAAGAAGAGAAAATAGGAGAAAGAGGATGTTTTTGTTAGTTTGTTAGTGTATTTTGATTTTTTGTGTATATAGATGTTGTATCTTTGTTTGTTACTTAAAGCATTTTAGGGGTTGCGTTAAAGATAAAGTTAATGTTTTCACATGTTCACTTCACATGGTAAAGAAGCAAATTAATTAAATTCGTAAGAAAACAAATATAAAATTCTTTTTCAGCAAAAAAAAAACTAATATAAAATTGATTTTTATGCGCTAGCGTTGGATTCGGTTTAAATACATGTGTGTCTTATCTCAATGCATATATATCCAAAGAAAGACCCATGTGACCTAGACGCTTTGTCTTTCTCTTCACCACCCGCACTCTTTAGTGAAACCACCCTTGTAATAAGCAAACAACAACAAAAAGAGCTAAAATAGAAAGATCAATTTAAAGAAAGGAAATACTCTTTCAAGTTCAAAGTGACATTTTCAGAATACCCTCTTTGCAGAAATCCAATATTGGAGTCTTACTAGTTTTTATAAAGCTTCCACACATATACACACACGCACTGTACCTACCAATATATATATATATATAGAGAGAGAGAGAAAGGAGAGGATCAAGAGCGTGCGCGAGTAGATATGGGTAGACCACCTTGTTGTGAGAAGATGGAGGTGAAGAAAGGACCATGGACTCCGGAAGAGGACATCATCTTAGTCTCTTATATCCAACAACATGGCCCTGGAAGCTGGAGATGTGTTCCTAGAAATACCGGTCTTGATCTTCATTTCTAATTTTTATTTTAACCTTATTAACTTATATATATAAAACACATATACATGTATATATGTTTTCAGGTTTGCTAAGGTGTAGCAAGAGTTGTAGACTTCGATGGACTAATTACCTTCGTCCCGGGATCAAACGAGGAAATTTCACTGAACATGAAGAGAAAACTATCATCCACCTCCAAGCTCTTTTGGGTAACAGGTATCCGAAAATATTCCTTTAAGCAATTCCATTTTTATAAAATTGTACAAATATTTGATGGATGTTAAAGAATCTTATATCAGCGAGACAGAATCCAAAGTAATATAGTATAATTTATAGGAGCTAATCTACTCACTTCTAACTGGTTTGAGTTGAAAGTTCATAATAGTCTCTCTGGTATCTCTTCTTAATCTCATAACATTCATTGGTGTATTAATGTTTAGCTTCTAACTTTTCTTGATATAATTCGATATCGTCTTGAAAATCAGATGGGCAGCCATAGCATCATATTTACCTCAGAGGACGGACAACGATATCAAGAACTATTGGAACACTCATCTCAAAAAGAAACTCAATCTTCAGCGTCAAAATGGTAACACCAACGACGACAACACCAATATGACAGAGATGTCGTCTTGTGATAACAACAACAACAACAACAACAGGAGAAGCGTCAACAAAGGCCAATGGGAGAAAAAACTTCAAACAGACATTAACATGGCCAAACAAGCCTTGTTCCAAGCCTTATCACTTGACCAAGCATCTTCATCGATCACTCCCGATCCCGACTCACCAAAGCCTCATGATCCTCATTCTACCACCGCTATTTATGCCTCAAGCACAGATAACATCTCTAAGTTACTACAGAACTGGACAAGCTCGTCCTCTTCAATGCCTAACACTTCATCACTCTCCAACAACCGGAGCTCAAGCACCGGTGAAGGAGGAGTTCTTGATCATCAGTACTCTTTGTTCTCACCGAACTCAGAATCTGGATCAGTTGATGAGAGACTGAATATAATGACAGAGACAAGTATATTCAAAGGTGAGAGTAAATCAAACGTTGACATGGAAGCAACTAATAATGCTACTACTGATGATCATGGCTCGTTGTCTTTGATCGATCAATGGCTATATGATGATCAAGGCTTGGTTGATCAGTATGATGACGTTCAAGAAGATTTAATTGATGTGTCTTTAGAGGGTAAAAATAATGGCAACAACGGTCAAGATTTGTCCTAAGAAAAAACTGGGGAGCAACTCTAAACGTATACCAACTACCAAGGGTAGGTAGTGTTGTGATCTTAGTGGCATTCATAATAAGGTTGCGCTCTGCACCCAAAGTCAATTATCGTTTAATACGTACTTATAAATTAGACTAGTAGAACATGATTACATTAAATGTTATTTTCTGTCTTAAATAATCCTTAGTTATCTATCTATATATAATAACTAACCTTGTCATTTGTCAATGTCACACAATTTCGATAAGTTATTATAATGTTATTGTTCCAGTAAAGAAAAACGAGCATTATGTATCATGTAGACTTTTGAAATTAATTGAAAAAAAAGAAACATGTGCCGCTGTACCAATATCAAATTGAAGAGACCGACTCATAATCTTCGATAAATCGTTATCGTACTTAACGTGTTGCCGTGTTGGTGATCTGGTACATAAAGTTAGCGTCATTGACTTTGTCAATTACGAAACAGAGCCTAGTTACTATAGCCCATTTGAAACAATAGGCCTATCTATTACCCAATAATATTGGCTTGTTGATTCCCTCGTGCTTTGTGTTATGCTTATTAGGTTAAAAAAACAATTTTTGTTCCACGAAGATTTTTTTTTAACGATCAGGAACTTCTAATAATTGCTATTAAAAAAATTAAAAGTCAAGGATATAAATTATTTATTTATAGTATTTGAATATATTGAATTGCTATTGGTTTATGAAAAAAATATATAGTGTGAATGTGTGATAAAAAAATTACTTTAACAAAAAAAGAATGTGTGATAAAATAGTATATTTATAAGTAAAACTTATTATTTTTACTATGTTTAGAATGTCCAAAATAAATATATTATAAATTAATTAATTAATATTTTATCTCTGCAATAAAATTTTCTGAACTTTAAAGAATAATATCCAATTACATTTAAAATAAATAAAGTAAATATCAAAAAAAAATTTATGCCATAAAAAAATATAACTCATTCGCATAAGTTTTTTATAACTCATCCACCATAATACTTTTCAAAATTACATATAAACTTTTTTTCTATTTTTTGGTCTATACGATTTTTTTTTTATACATTACTAATGAATAACATGAAATTTAAAATCAATTTTAGAAAATTTTATTGATTCTTGTTTCTTGCAAAAAAAAAAGTTGACTTATAGCAAGAGGAAATATGATGGACAGTTGTACAAGCGTATAATTATATATTTTCATATTTTCTGTTGAAAAGGTATTAAGGTGAAAGTACAGTCTACGACTTATAAATCATACATATGTTATATAAGTCATAAGTGTTTGAAGAGTTTTTAGAAAACATGAGCATACACTCATAAGAATAAACTAAAACATAAAATTAGAGAACTTAGCTACAAGAATGCTAAGAGTTTCGAGTCTTGGCCACAACGGATTTAACATCCCTTCCGTTGGGGCGCTGGACCCCTTTCGGGGGATAGTTGGGAATGTGGCTGCCCAGATACCAGAGTTATAAAAAAAAAAAAAAAAAAAAAAAAAGAATGCTAAGAGTTAAGCGGATAGTTTACGCAGCAGCCATATTTACATATTTTTGAATTTTTTCGACACGGAAAAGTTATTGGTGCCATGTACTACATTTCCAACTAGTTTTTTCACTGAACGAAATCTTACACATTAGAATCATCTACAACAACAGTTGTGAGATTACCATGTGGTGCAGTATCATGAGCAGTATCAGCCAGAGCATCAACAACAGTATTTGTCAGGTTTGTACGTAATTCTTATCTAGATTGTATTAACATTTTGAAGCAAGATATAAATACACAACTACTTCTGCAATTATTATCTTCTAGTGCTCATATGCACGACTGGTTAAACTAGAAAATCCAAACTATTTTTTATACTCTATTAGCTGATCCCGTTCGCCGCGGTAGAAATGTATTTAGTGATATACGATGCGTATTTTTCTGAACAGCTATCATAGTGCATGACCTGAGTGGAATACTTTCCGAACAATGCCAAGAAATAGATGAATCACGGGTGTTACCGGACTATCAGATAAACTACATAGACTAATCTCAAGTCCAGACTTTACACGTAACTGTAATTTTCTTTCAAATGAAGTTGATTCAGAAGAGTTTTAGCACATTCTCAGATCTCGCACCAGTTGAGCTACAAAAGAAATATTGATTTTTATGAATTAATATCTCTCGTTCTTCTTTCGGCATACATGCTTTGAGCATTTTCTATGAATCGAATAGTTTGAGAGAGAGAGAGTAAAAAAAATGTGAATGAAGGATTAAAAGGACAGAAGCATGTGATCTTAAAGGACGGGCCTCTAGAAATCACATCGATACCATGTATCAAAAGGAACTCATCTTCACTTCAATCATTTTCTCAGTCGCATCTCTACATTGTTAGATAAGCCAAAGGTTTTTTTTCGCTGTCTTGGTCCACAGCTGGTTTTGTTCATTTTTGGCCCATTTAAATTGTTTATTCTTCAATACGGATAATATTTTAAAATAATGGCATTGTCATTCCAATGTATATCCTAGTTCCTTCATCATGACCCCCTTTTATTTTAAAATTTGTGTACATATATTTAACTAGTAAATAGTCATTGAAGTTGAACTACACTAGAACTTGAGAAAATCTCGAATTTAGGGTTATTTAAAGGAACAGTATTATAAAGAAAAGCCACTTACCATGGACCTTTTATGAGCTTTTGAATGGGCACTAGGGCTCTGCACGTCGGTCCATTAATAAGAAAAAAATAATTAACACAAAGAAAAAGAAAGTCTTTAGTGATAATCATAATAATTAGTGGGTGGGTCTTCTAAACATTGCACATTTACGAAAGAGCCAACCATCAACCAAAAATGCCGATTGTTCACCCAAATAAAACCAAATTGACTTGTTTTAAAAATAATATTATCATTGGTTTTTGAATGACGATTGATTTGCCATTAATGGGCCTTCACCAATCTCAACTTCAAGCTCTCCATGACAATGGCATGCCACCTAATTGAAAAGATGTTCCGATATTTTGTGCTGCACTCTTTAAATCTTTAGTTTATAAGGTTTATTTTTCTGGTTTTAGTTTCATACACTTTCAAGCTCCCGGAAGAGAAGAAAGAGACCGATCCTAATTTATAATGTCAGCCAACATAATCTACTTAGTTACTTATATTAACCTAGGGATAATATTTACGTGTCACTCTTTTCAACTACAATCTTGTTACTAGTTACTCATATTAACCTAGGGATATTAACTTGTACATTGCAAATAACAACTAGTACAATCTTTTTTTTCAATACTAGGAGGTTCAGGACCGAAGCATGTAATCTACTAAATCCGAAATCACAGTATGTTATATTAATTTCGTCTCAGCGGTCATTCGAACTGGTCACCTCTAACACAATGGTCAATAAACTATGGCATGTATTTCAGTAAACTGAGAAAAAAAAACATTGGTTTGATTATAAATTCGTGTAGTTTCGGACCATAAACTTTGTATAAATGCAATTTTTTCTCAAAATACTTGGCAAATTAATTAACTAAATTTATTTGAATAATAATCCTACCTTTCATTTTTACTCAAGCCAATATATAAAAATGAATACAGTTCAAAATTTCTGGAGATTCACGATACGCTCTAGCTAAAAAAGTAAGGAATATAAAACTCTTTTGAATTCAAACGATAGTAATAACAATAATTAAACTAACATTGTCTTTCCCAACAAATTCGAGTGGCCACTTAGATGATGCCAAAAGCAGCCAATACAACATTTTTTATTCACAAAACCAATTTTTTTTTTCATGGCCATATTGATTTACATTAATATTGTATTGTAGTTGCTTCGGCCTCTTATTTCGATTTTATTGATTTAACTAATTAGACAAAAAAAAACACATGGTGGTGGTGAATGAAGATCTAGTGGTAGACGGGCTTCGAGTACTAAGCGATCTGAATTTGAAGGCACTCCATTACAGTTTATGATGTGATCACACGGATATAAAGTTATATTTTAGACTTCATTTGAATATCCAGAGCACTAGTAAAAAAAGCCCCCACAGCCACATTTATTTTCGTGGCTATAACCCAAATTTCGTGGGTATATAGAGAGGAAGCCACTAAATGCTACGAAAATTAAATCGTACGTATACGATCGTAGCAAAAACTGACCGTGTCAAAGAACGTAGCAAATTGCCACGATTTGCTGCGACATTTTCGTGGCAAATATTGTTACATTTTGCTACGAAAATTTGCGTGTCTATTCTAGCTACGAAATAAATCGTGGCTAAAACGTGTCTTTTAAAAAAAAAAATTAAAAAAAAAATTCATGAAAAATAAATTACTAAATTAGAAAAAAATAATTTTTATTAATGAAATTACAAAATATATAGAAAACAAATTATAAATATATATCATACATATATATACACAAATATATACGTCGGCTCAACCACCGGTACCGCCACCAGCTTCACCACCGACACCTCCGGATAGTTCGCCTGAAGCGGCGACTCGATTTGTTTCTGGAGCCACCGGTGGTGTTATTGATGAAGCGACGCTTCACGCCTCCTCCGCCGTCACGCTTCTTCTGCTTCCTCACCGTAGCTTCTTATCTTCAATCTTCAAGCCGGCTCAGCTCACGAGCCACCGCTTCTGCTACCTCATCCTTCATCAATCTCCTCTGCCTCCTCCACCTTCCTTTACCAAAATAAATAAACTCAGATTCAACGCTCAGAAGAGAGAAGGAGAGAGAGAGAGAGAGACGCTACCGGTGATGGTGGTGAAGAGCGTGACGGTGATGGTGGTGAAGAGCGTGACGGTGGTGGTGGTGAAGAACGCGACGGTCGTTGTTAAACGTCGTTGTTGTATATGGAGAAGAAGAAGGCTGTGAGTGATTGTGAGAGATTAAGACAGAGTTGTGTTGTTGAAGAGACAGAGAGAAGAAGATTAGAAAAGGCAGAAAAAGATATCGAGAGAATAGACTTTGGAGAGAGAGAAAGAAACACAAATAAATGAATCTGAACCATTGATTAGATTTAATCAATGGTCAAAAATTGTGATCCTCACCCTCTTATCTTAACCAATAGAAAGTTATGAGTAATTATTAATTATGTTTACTCTATTCTACCTTCTTTTTTACAGCATTTTAGTTTTAATATATATGGAAGACAAAAGAGAATGTTTTATTTAATTTTATATTTTTTAAATTATAGATATTAAAAATTATGTTTATGATTTAAGATATGTTGATTTAGTTCAAAACAAAAATATAAAGTTAAGTGTCATGTTTATGATATATAATCTAGTGATTTAGTTCAAAATAAAAGACTAGTTTATAGTATGAAAATATAAAGTTAAGTGTCACTTTTATTAAAGTATATTTATAGTTTAGGATTTAAGAGCAAGTTTAGTTATACTATAGTGTTTAGTTTTTATTTAGAATTAAAGGTTTTAGGGTTTGAGTTTAGGGGTTATAGAGGGTTTGTTTAGGTTTAATAGTTTAAGCCTTAGAATTAAAGATACTGTTTTTTTTTAATTTTAGATGAAGTTTACATGCTTACCAAACAAAGAGATAAAGTTTTCGTGTAAAGATTTTAAATATTTATATAAATAACTAATAATTATGTATTGAGCATTATTTATTTAGTTTAAATAGTTAAATTCTTTAAAGATTAGGTTTTTGATTTGGGGTATAGAGATTGTAATTTATGTTTAACATTTGAGTTTGAAAATATTAGTTTTGGTGTTTGAATTTATGATTTAGGGTATTATGTTTAGGTTTAAAGTGTATGGTTTGGAATATAGTTTCAAGGTTAGATTAAAGATTTAAGAGTAAAACCTGAAAAACATTATTTTTTGAATTTAAGTTTGAGATTTAAAGTTAAAATAAGAATTTAAGATTTTTATTTAGAGTTTAGGGTTTTAAAAGTATATTTAGGGTTTAATATTTCAAATTTTAGTGGCTAATTCGTGATAAAATTGTGGCTTTTTTACACAGCCACGGAAAATTTAGTGGCCAAACCGTAGCAAAAAAGATATTTTTTACAAATTAGCTATGTTTATAGGGATGTTTAATTTCGTAGCAGTTTGCCACGAAAATTCGGTAGCAAAAAACGTGGCTATAGTTTGCTACGTTTTACTTTGTGGTACTTTCGTGACTTTTTTTGCTACGATTTACGTACGAATTGCTACGTTTCATATTTCGTGACATTTTAGTGGCATTTTCGTGGCTTTTTTTGCTACGTTTTATTTTCATAGTATTTTCGTAGCATTTTCAAATTTGCCACGAAAATTTCGTAGGTATTTCGTGGCTATGAGCAAGATTTCTACTAGTGGAGTGTAGTATTTTTGAAACCGGACCAGATAACTATTTGGTCATAGTTAAATATGATTTAGTGTATCTTTAGTGTGTAATTAAATTTAAAAGTAATATTATTATATATAATACATTATCAAAATATAAATGAATTTAAAACATAAAACATTATAAATATAAACTAATTTTTTGTTTATATGGATGATTTATAGATTTTGATAGTTTTAATGGTTTTTATCAGTTTAATAATTTTGAGATCTATAATGTGACCGCTTTATGGTCGAACCAATTATTAGACTCAACTCAACTATGTAACCGATTTATGGTCGAATCCGGTCTAACCATCGGATCGGTCCGGTTCTGAAAATATTGCCGGAGTAAAAATCCGTGGACCGCACTATTTATTTAGAGATTATTTTTTGTGAAGGATGCCTCCAAAATTTAAAAAAAAAAAAAAAAAAAAAAAAAAAACTAATTAGACAAAAACCATTAACCTAGACGATAAGCGAACATGATCCGATATGTGGACCGTCTGCGATACAAAAGAGATTGGGTACACTATTCTACAAAGAAATTTCATGCTTTCAGACACGTAATAATATAATATTAGTGGAATTAGATTCAAGAGGCCAACTAAATGGAATTAGATTCAGCCTACTATGGCATCATCAGCATCCTCAAATTTCTAACTCAATTAGTCTCTCATTTTTTATTGGTCTTTATACATACTATATGATTCTAGAATGTATTTTAAATTTTTAAATATACAACATTTTTGTAAGTTACATGTAAGACGATGGTTAAAGGTTTTAATTGACACTTCCTGAAACTTAATTGAATGGAAATATCTTATGTTATATATACATTAATTTTCGTTGTAAGAAACTATATATACATTTTCAAGTTTCAGCAATTTTTAATCACACGTTTAAGCTTCTATCAGAGGTTCAATTATATTCAAAGAAAAAAAGAAGAGAGAAGGCTACAGACATGTATTGGAAGTTGTACTCGAACTATAAAACCATGTTCTGAACTAAATAAGAGGCATCCTTTACAAATTGTCTCATATATCGTGTGATGTACTGACATATGCTTCTTGCCTGTGATATACTGACTTGCGATCCTATAGTTAAGCTCAACGGTGAAATAAATAAATCCAATAACATTCTCCAAATTATAAAACAATTATAGTTTCGATCAGCAGATATAAATTTTAATCAGTATAATAGCGCACATGTATTACTCGTTCGTATGAAGTTCATATCACGAACCATATAAAAATCCAAAAGCTAAATTTGTAAAATAAAGTAACTATTGTTTACATCACAAACAGATATATACAATATTTTTAAAATACATACAGACCGGCAGTATGTGAGCTGTGAATATACACATCGATAACCATTTACAAATATATATATCACTTCACCTTTAAAAATCATTCGATAAAATCCAAATCACAGAAAATAAAAAAGTTGAATCATCGAAAAATCAAGCGTTAGGTGGCGAATACTCACAAACAACCTCCGTGTTGACCTCCTTCCGGTGAAAATTCCGGTGACAACCACAAGCGGCACATCTCAAAGAATCATCGGTTCCTTCAACGCCGGCGGCCATAAACTCACGGCAACCGTCGACGGCGTAACCTCCGATGTTAGCAGCGTGATTCTTCTGACACTCCACGTAACGGATGCTACTGGTCGCCGATGAAGAAGTAGTAGTCCAAGACGACGAGGTGTTGGAGTTTCTTGATCTTTGCTTTATTACCACTTGTCTCTTCTTCATCACGATCTGTGAAACCCTAGTTTTTTTCGATTTATTATTCTGGAAATTGGAAGTGGCTCCTTTATGAAAACGAAGTGAAGACTAGATGGTGTGTACCTGCCCCTTTTATAAACTAGTTAGGCCTGTTATATTATCTTAACCCTAGAGGGAGTGAAGACTCCAAGTTATTTTGCAATTACATTTATAATTTAATTATATACAACTAATAAATATATTAATATATTTTTAGTGATTAGAAGGTTATAAACTTTTAGGCCAGACATTATAGGGCAAAGTTAAAACCATAAAATTTAACCTTTTAGAAGAAGAAAAAAAACATTTAAACGCGATTTAAGCTTATTGACTTTCAAGATTCATATAAAATAGTATATGTTTTAACCAATTGACCAACCTGCGTTAGTTATATAGATATCTAATAAGAGAATATATGTAAGACTTTCAAATTGGTTGAAAAAATCATTTATTACACACTGTAGTGTATTGCTGTATAATTAGTGAAGCTATGTTTTATACTGAAATAAATGACATCGTATATGGTTAAGCCTACAGCGTACACTGTTAGAACGATATTCTTTCTCTTCCATTATTTTCACCCAACTGACATGTACAAACGCGACATAATTTACTATGGTCTTCGTTGTCCGAATAATTGAAAACAATATTAACAGTGCTTGTGACATAGTGAGATAGAAAAACAGGTGAAATAACACATTGATGTTCAAGTCCAAAATGATAATATCTGGAGTTTATTCATACACCACACAAGAAAGCCTAAATGGAACAAATATAACAAATTTAGTAGCCAGCCTTGATTTACCGTCAAGATCACGTGCAATGCATTATATAGATAATTGATTAAATTATTCGAGTAAATAGAATTAAATGCGAATCCGACTCAGTCCAACGGACTTGCTCCCAGCAAGAGACAATGACAGGTTAACATTGGAATGCAATCACATTTCCCATCACCTTTTCTTTTATTCCAAAGTTGCTGTAATGTTATGTTTGTAAATTACATGAATAAGAATAAATACTACGTCTATAGATATACATTGTTTAACACCATACACATACTATATCTAATGTTAACAGACTATTCTCTTTAGGAATTTGTTAAATTAATAAGACATATTCCAGACTACTATCCCTCGTGTGCTATGTTGAATTTTGTAAGAAAATATAGAAAATGGCTATTCAATTAAAAATGAACTAAATAATTAAGTAGCTTCGATTATGTAGACAAGTAAACGAAAAAGATGTAAAATAAGAGATATGATTTCCATGACAGATATGGTTTCTAATTGAATATTAATACTTACTTAATTGGTCAAATTGACTTCTTTACAACGTGAGCCAACAAATATGGTTCCCACTTGACACACAAAAGTCAGTCGAGTGTGAGCATCGCCTTTTTTATTCCTCTTGCTCGTATTACAATATAAATATAGGTGAAAGTGTTACAGTATGAACAAATTACAAACTAAAAATAACAGAGACTTTAATCAAAATATTAGCTAAGAATCGAAAATGATATAACAAAAATACAAATGAAATTTTACTAATGATAACTGGTTATAATAATGTTATTAATGATAACTGGTTATAATAATTTTAATTTATTAAAAGTATTTCTGTAATAAATTTTATACAAATTTATGTGAGAGTATCCCATTAAAAAAAATTGAATTCTCAAGAGGTGCACATAATCATTCTAGATGTCTTAAGTAACAAATAAAAAAAACAGATTTTCATTAATTTGGAGATTAAACCTTTTTTTGGAGATTAATCTTGATTTCAGCTTGGAATTCATCCAACTAAATAGTTTGAATACGTATATATTCCTAAATTCAGGTCAATGTACAGTATTTTAGTTTGATAAGCTAAGAATTACAGTAAATTTTACTCAGTGACTCAAGAATTTTTTTTTGCCACAATATGCTTTACAAATGCAGAAAAATATACCATAGAATTAATTCAACTGTAAGTAGTAAGTAAACAAGTCGACAAAGATACTATCGGAATAATCTATTCAACTAGTTGTAGTGGATTATATATGTAATGTGCCTAGTGTTAAATAATACAATTGAAAACGTAAAAGATGAATTAATTATAATTGTACACCGAATTATAGCTCAGTATACCTCATTTTTACCGTTCGAAATTTGGTTTCTACGTACCTTTGAATTATACCGTTAGTGTAAAACCATTTATCGCTTTTGTACTCACCGACCACAGAAACACAACAAATATTAGATCAAGAAAATGTCATAATTACCGATTTATGCTATAAAGAAAAACATAATTGAGGTATTAAAAGCCGAAGATCACGGAAGAATGTTACGAAGTTGATTTGCCAATTGAATAGATAAAGTAAACAGTTCTTAATCAATCTTTGACGACCATTTTGGTGTTATTTTTCACCTATTAATCAGCAAAATGTTTTTCATACTTCAACTATATTTCTGTATGAGAAAAAATAAACTATTTTCTTTAGAAAAATCTTTATTAACCAGTATGAATTGAAGTTATGGTAACAATTAAAGTATGAAAATGCTGTTTCCCGCTATTCCTTAAGTCAGGATCGTCCTGTGGAGCTGATTTAATAAAATAATTTGGAATTAGGATTTAGGACTGCTTTTTAATTTAAAAATGGAGTCATATAGATGAATTCAAGATAGAGAGGTGATGGGTTATGTTGAAAAGACTCTATGTTTCTCACCAACCGTGCCCTACTCGTGAAGTTAAGAATCATATAAACCCATAAAACCAGCTTATTTGATTCAATATCTTGCCTTTTTCTTCATAAGATTTTGATTAGTATCAAAGTGAGACTAACAAGTTATCTATACTTTTATGTTGGTTTTAGATTGCTTTTATTTTTCTCCGTATGTCACAATAGTTAACTACCAGCATCAATAAAAGTTGAAAAACTATAAAACAAAAACCAATGAGTGTTATAAGAGTGTTAATGGTCAATATTCCCGCATATGAAACTGTATCACAACGTTTAGAGAATCTCAAATTTTATTCTATTTTCTATTCTGAATGAAGTTTGGAGTAAAATTTTCTCTAACTCTATTTTATTTTTATTTTACAAAAAAGTACAAACAAAATTACTTTTAAAATATTTTTTTATTTTTTTTATATTATTTTCAAATAGAATAGAATAGAATTAAATAAATTCAACAATTATATTGATTATTTGATTTTAAAACAAAAATAGAGTAATACATTAGCATTTTTTTTAAGAATATGAGTATAAAGGACAAATACATATAGGCTGCAGCCGAATAGTATTTTTTGAAATGAAATAATGTGAAATATTTTGTTCCAGTAATTCAATAAAAAATACAATTTGTCTCTAATGAAATAGAATGTTTGTACCATCAATTCCATAAGAAAATAAATAAAATGCAAAAGAAATTATTTATTACTTTTTCCGTTTTGCAAAGAGTGTCAATTTGATACTTTTTACACATTAAAAATGATTGAAATGTATTTGTGTTTTTATTAATTACATCTATTTAATTAATAATATTTAAGATAAATAAAATTATTTATAAGATTAATATATTTTGTAAATAATAATAAGTTTAAAATAAATGTAAATTGCATTGAACTTCTAAAATGATATTTTTATATAATACAAAGTGTCAAAATAATACTCTTTATAAAACAGAACAAGTTACAATTTTGATCATAAATGAATAGAATAGACATATTTCATTTTTATCCCACAATTTTTTTAATAGTGTTTTTAGCTAAAATTACTTACATTTAGAAACAGATGGAGTGTATACCATTTACAGCCATAATTCAAATTATGAATTGCTTCGATGTAATGTTGAAACTAGCTGCAGCAATGAAAAAGTATCAGAAATTTAAAACGAATCAAAGAGAAGGCACACAATGATTATTAAACAACTAATTACGATTATTTTAAACTAATTCTTATTTGGGAAACTAAACATCAAATCTACTTTTTCAGTGTCTCTTTGTCTGTCACTTGCTTCTATATTCGCTTTCCTTAAAAATATAACAACCGTCTCTAATTGAAGACAACCTATTCGATACTCATTATTATATTCAAGAATAGCCTTATTTAATTCAAGGAAAAAAAAGACTATAACAACTATCTTATCGAATTAAAAAACTCGCAAAAGTAACCAAACATTAAAATTTATTTAGTTGATTGTGTCACTTACGTTTTCCATGTCCTTCTGGTGGGTGATATGGAATATGTTAGTCGTGAGTTCAATTTTCATTAGACACTAAACTATTGCTATTTGGCTAATTTTGGTTTGAGTTTCGCTTAAGTAATTAATAATATGTTAGGTTACAACAGATAATCGATCTACTCTTTAGTATTAGTCAGAAAATATTTAAACTTGAATCAAATAGTATTAAATGTGTTTCTACCGGAACGACTGAATAGTTAATAGGTTTATAAGAAAAATTGGAGTAATGTTAAATGAGTATTGGGCTCTTAATGTTCTCTGACTATTCTTTCGGGCTTTTCCTTCAGAATTATGAACTTCTTGAAGTTGAACTTCGTATCACTTCGAGAGGCCATGCCCATTCATTTGAGTGAAGTTTGTATTAATTTTCTTGGTCATATATTTGGATATATATATACTATTATTGAAAGAACACATATATATTTTAAAAAGAGTTATACACATTTCATACGCAAGAGAAATATCCAAATTAACACATACTTTTTATTTTTATTTTAATTTTTGTTAAAGAACACATACTTTTTATAAACCCATATAGTTAATAAACAAATCCCAACAAGCCATATACGGCTCCATAATGTGATTGGTAACTGGTAAGTGCCACTAAATCTTTTATATTTTCTAAGCCATTCATATTTTTAAGTCGCACTCATATATGTGTGTGAATTATGCTAATATACTCAAAATATTTGTGGTCTTTCTTTTCATAATTTTTCCTATAAAAGGTTTCATGGCGAAAAAGAATTGCATACAAAATTCTACAGTTATAATTGCCCTATATGCCCATTAATGTCTCATAATTGCAGCTTTAAATCATAGAACGATAACATATAATTATACACACCGCTACTAGATTTTCAAAACAAGGGCTATAGATGCAATAATTATATCAGAAAATGAAAACATATGAGAAAAGTCGTTAAAATTTGTTGTATGCATTAGATAGATTTGCCTCCAATGTACGTGCACAACTGCACATGAAGTTTTTTTTTTTTTTTTTTTTGCTAAAATGTAAATATCATTAAGTTGTTATTGAAAAGTCTGAGTCAAAAAGACTTGCAATCTCTTCTGCTCTATAACTAATCAGATACAAAGGCCGCAAAAAATATAAAAAACCCCAAGTATCAACCTAAGATCAAAGCATTGATCAACAAGAGCAACACTTCAATCTACAAGAATTGCCACAAGCGTCAGCAAAACCTCCTTACAAGAACTGCAGATGGAGTTATACACAAAAGCTGCGTCTACCCTCAGTCCCTCTCAGTTTCTCCAATTAATGTCCACCTCTTAACCTGCATCATCTATATATTCAGCTCTGAGATTCAGACACGTCACTCCTGCTCTACATTAGACGGGGTTCCTTGATGTCCTTGCTAATAGATAAGGCCTAAGGGGAAAGGTGGCATGAAGAGCCAAGCCGATATTTCTCTTAGAGATCTCTTGTTGGTTGGTCCCAATCACTAGCAATGGAGATACAATTGCTCCTCCATGTTACCTCCTCTTTCTTTCACCTTTATAGCTTTCCTTTTCTTCAATTTAGGCTGTCACCAAATTTGACTTAGTCTGGACTCTGGAGTAATCTGATATGTCATAGAGAACTTATACAAGGAGAGAAAGGAAGAGGGCTCAGGACCAAGAGGTTGAGATTGATAGTTCAAGCCGTTAAAGACGGTTTAGAGATGAGGCGCAGCAACACCAAGTATCATAAACCATGCATGTTCTTCTGCCAAAAGTGTTGTACTAAATGTCTTTGTGTTTATCCAGGCACTTACGGCAACAAACAAGGTGGATCCATAAACAGAGGAAAAACAATCTATTATTTTAATTAATAATTAGAGCTTGATCCGTGCACCCGCGTAAATATTTATTTTTTATTTTTAAATATATATTTGTTTTATATAAATAGAAATATATAATTTTAAATTTTAGTATTATAGTATTATCTGTTTGTATTATCTATCATTAATTTCTTAGCTCTCATATAATTGTACGTATGTTTCTTTCCTATTTGTATTTTGCAAATTTGTTAGACCAAGTTAAAATAGAGTTTTTAAATATATATATATATATAGAACAAAATTTCTTTATAGAACTTTCAAATTAAAATATATGAACTTAGGAAGTAATCATTATAGGGCTCTCGATAACCGTTTTTCTTGCGACTCTTTGTGCGATCGTTACAACTTTCGGATCTTGTGATTTCCGGCCGACGTCGGCTCCGACGTCGGCTGTACTCTTCTTCTACTTAGTTTCTTTGTTTTAAATTTTAGTTTATCAATAATACTGAGCGATGATTTGGTTCTGTCATATTCCAGTTATCGTTCTGGTCTTCTCCTTTCCTAAGGAGAGTCTTTGTCAATTACATCCACCTGTTCGCCGCTGCTACTCTCTTCGATTGTCCGTTTCATCGCCTCTTCGAATGGTTGTTATCATTGATTTGATTTCCATCCGTTCTGTTCTTGAGTCATGGGGGGAAAATCCGGAGCGACCTCGTCGAATCGAAGATTTAATTTTCTCCACTTTGGAGAGTGATTATCCGGCAAATCTAGTTGATTTTGTCGATGTTTTTCCGGCAAGTCTCCATGGTTTTGTCGGCGCCATCTCCGAGCACTTGTTGCGCGATGTTTATCCTTCTCTGATCATTCATGGAGAGACGCAGTCTTTCCTTAAGGCACCTTGGCCTGGAGATCATGATATCACTTTCATCGTGCATATATTGTTATCAAAATCTGCCATGGCCTCTAATGTACAGAGAAGAGGTTGTGTGCTTGTGGAATCTATGGTTGCGGAGAGAAATCAATGTGTGTTACCAATGCCATTGTCAACGGGAATGTGTGACATCTATGGGGATTTGGTTGGCGTTTATAACTTTCCAGAGATGGTGACTCAAGGATATGGAGTTATTATTCATGGTAATTTCTCAATTCAATTCGTAATACAATTGTTTGGGTATTGGTCGAGGGAGAAAACATCATGGCTACATAGAGTATCAGTTCTTATGAATGGATGGGATAAACAGAGGATGTCAATCTACCGGATCCACAAATGGAGAAGTATGGAATCTACTCTATTACAAAGAACACGGCTACGGACTAATTGGTACCGTGTTGATGTTTCAAAGCATGTCCTGGATACAATGGATTTTTACTGTATGATATGGAAAAAGAATAAAATGCCAAAATGGCATATCCATCATATCAGAGTGAGACGAATTCTCGAGAAGGAAAATAACAGATCACATATTCTGTTAGCGTGTAAGGCTTACTGTAAAAGAAAGCAACGTCAATCTTCACTTTTACAAATGATTTGTCTTCAGCATATGTCACATATTTCTGCTTATGTAATAATTTGTATTTCATTGCTTTGTATATGATTCTATAACCCTATTTGTACGTTGGTATATTAATAAAATCTGTTTAGACGTTTAAAAAAAAAAAAAAAAAATATATGAACTTTTTTTTCATCATTTTTTTTTACTTTTTGAATAAATTTATTACAATGATTTTATATATAATCGTTTGAACACATGTTGAAAGAGATTCAAAATACATATCGTTTGATTAATCGTTTCTAAATATACAATCAAACTAAAAGAAACCCTAGTTTTCTATAATAAAATTAGCGATAGTTATATTGGTTCCATGTAAAGAAATATATTTAAAATTTTCAAATAAATTTACACTAAAACTCCTCTAGAACAGAAAAATGTGACTAATATAAACCTACTAGATTATTATTACAAACAAATATTGTAGTTTCACAATTATTAAAGAATAGAAAATAAATAGCCTTTACCAAATTATCCGCCGGAAAAAAAAAGTCTTTTACCAAATTGTCCTGAACAGAGG
This sequence comes from Brassica rapa, assembly GCF_000309985.2. Taxonomy (NCBI): domain Eukaryota; kingdom Viridiplantae; phylum Streptophyta; class Magnoliopsida; order Brassicales; family Brassicaceae; genus Brassica; species Brassica rapa. The sequence goes on along the minus strand of NC_024801.2, from coordinate 21,080,395 downwards.
AAAGGAGTCATTAGAAGATCTGTAGATCAAAAGACCCTGGAACTCCAAAGTCAACTGATTCCTGGATTGAAGCTGTCTGAATAGCATCAGATAAGAAGAGCAATTCATGCATCAAAGTTTCTGTTCACCTCCAATGGCGTGAAACCTCAAATGCCGCCCTACTTCATCAGGTACTAACTCATGTCTCTTGGTCGAAAGCTGAAACCTTTGTCTCCAAATCGATTACTTTGTGTTCTGTCTGAATGATTTGAGGTTCGAAAGATGTCGGAAAAGAGCATGATTTCCTCAAAACTCCTCTTTTACACGATAACAGTATCGACGCTGCTATTCATCGTCTCTTCTCTCTTCTTCCTCCAACGCAACGACTCTTCTTTCACTTCAAGCTTAGTCCGCAAGCTGATTCTCCCGAGCACAGACCTCAAGAACGAGCGAACCGATGCTAAACCGGTCTCGTGTGGTGTGTTAAAGGTGTTTATGTACGATCTCCCTTCTGAGTTTCACTTTGGGCTATTGAACTGGCACAAGAAAGGATCTGAGACTTGGCCTAGCGTCAAGAACGTTAGCACAGTCCCGTCTTATCCTGGTGGGTTGAATCGTCAACACAGTGTGGAGTATTGGCTTACGCTTGACTTGTTAGCTTCAGAGACACCTGAAGTTAAGAGACCATGTAGTGCAATGAGAGTGAAGAGTTCGAAAGAAGCTGATGTTGTCTTTGTCCCCTTCTTCTCCTCGTTGAGTTACAATAGGAAGTCTAAGCTCAGTGGAAACGAGACGAGTAGTGTTGATAGATTGTTGCAGGAGAGATTAGTTGAGTTCTTGAAAAGTCGTGACGAGTGGAAAAGATTTGGTGGGAAAGATCATTTGATAGTAGCTCACCATCCAAACAGTTTGCTCTATGCAAGAAACTCGCTTGGTTCTGCAATGTTTGTTCTCTCGGACTTTGGAAGGTATCCTTCCTCCATTGCTAATCTTGAGAAAGATGTTATTGCGCCTTACGTGCACGTTGTTAAGACTGTCTCTAACAATGAGTCAGCTCCGTTTGAGAAGCGTCCTGTGTTGGCCTACTTCCAAGGAGCTATCTACAGAAAAGATGTAAGTGTTTTATTGTCCTAAAGTACTGCTGGATCGGTTAGTTCGGGTTTTTCGGGTCCGTAGTTCGAATTTGGTTAGTTTGATTCAGTTGAATCTCCGCCGAAATGAACCGTAAATGTTTGGTTTGGTTTTCGGTTTCAAAAATTTCTACAGAACTTAACTAAAGTTTTTTGAATTCGGTTAAATTTTGGTTTAAATTGGTTAAAAATTTGGAAATTTTTTGTTAAGTTCAGTAATTTGGTTTAGCTCAGTTACTTTGGTTCGGATTTTTGTTAGTTCGGTTAATTCAGTTCGGAAATTTGGTTAAGATTGGTATAGTTTCGTTAATTGTTTTTTTTTTGAAAACGGAACTAACCGATAACTGAACCAAAATTTTCTTTTAAGTTGCCTAATCGAACCGAACCGAACCTCCTAACTAAACTGATCCAAAAACCAAACTTTTCAGTTCGGTTTGGTTAATAATGGCAGGCCTAGCTAGAACACATCTAAATCATGTCAAATATTTTTTTTGCAGGGTGGAACTATTCGTCAAGAACTATATAACCTTCTTAAAGATGAGAAAGACGTTCACTTTGCATTTGGAACCGTAAGAGGGAACGGGACTAAACAAACCGGTAAAGGCATGGCTTCCTCAAAGTTCTGTCTCAATATTGCAGGTGACACTCCTTCCTCTAACCGTCTTTTCGACTCTATCGTTAGCCATTGTGTTCCGGTTATCATCAGTGATCAGATTGAGCTTCCATTTGAGGATACTCTAGACTATTCTGGTTTCTCTGTGTTTGTGCACTCTTCTGAAGCTGTGAAGAAAGGGTTTTTGGTGAGTCTCCTCAGAGGGGTAACTGAGGATCAGTGGAGGAAGAAGTGGGAGAGACTCAAAGAGGTTGCTAGGTGTTTTGAGTATCGGTTTCCTTCTCAGCCTGGAGACTCGGTGGATATGATTTGGTCTGCGGTTTCGCATAAGCTTGCTTCACTTCAGTTTCATGTTCATAGAAAGAATAGGTACCGTAGATCTGAAGGTTTTGAGAGAAGTTTATCAACTTAAGATCATGTATGTGAGTGATGCTATTTGGAGAAAACACATTTTCTCTTCTTGCCACGTCTCTGTTTTGTTTTCTTAGAGTTGAAGATCAAAGAATATAACTCAGCAGTCAGCATAACAAGCATCTGTGCAAAGCTTGTTCTAGTTTGACAAGAAAAATAATGAGTTATATTCTCTCAAGAACACCAACAAAAATATATTTTTGGACTAACGTTCATTATGTAAAAGCCTACAGAGAAGCAAAAGTATCAGTACCTGAAGCAGCTGCGATCTGAAATTTTTTGGAACTTGAACTCCAACGTCAGAATTGCAATAGCTTGTCTCCTAACTAGGTGTGACCACGAGAGTAAGTGCTTGTAGCCTTGTTATGCCTTTGAGTGCCCCAAAATGCATGGTGAGCCTTCCCATAATGTGTTCAGATCAGGAAATGCAAATAATATTTCTAAAAGAGAAAGAGTTCTCAGAGCCTTAAAGCTCTCCTGAGAAGGGGAACACAGGGAGAGAGAGAGAGAGGAGAAAAACAAATGAAATCATTTTGGTAAAGAACATCTTAGCACCAACATGGGTTTATCATTTACCATATGCTCTGTTATTATTTTTGGTATCACATTTCTTGATGATTAGGTGAGGTGAAGACATTTATCTGAGGTGAGGCTACTTGTGTCTTTGAAGTTGTGTAATTGTATACAAGATAAAACAATATAGTAAATATATATGTTATAATATATAAAATACTGTTATCTAATCTATTAAAATAGGACTACAAATAAAATTTGATCCTGAGTTTTCCTCAATAATTACAATCTAATGTCACTGATCTAAACACAGTAGTTATATACTTTCGCTAACCCATTAATTTTGTACTACGTTATGCCAAGAAATATTCCCATTATACCAGTAATTTCTATATTAATGCAATTATGATAACGCCGATTAAGTAAAGTAATAATCCTAGTTAATACATCAAGCCAAGAAATATTACCACTTGACCAATATGAAATATTGCATTCGACCAAAAGCAGTTAACAATTATTTATACAATATACCTTAGTGAATTTTATTTTGGTAATTGTTTCGATTCAGAAAAAGAAATTTGGATAAATTCATATATATCTGTAAATAACGGATTATGATTCCAAATTAAAAAATTTGCCGAAAATCAGTTGGCATTGTCAACTAAAAATTTGCAAATATATTGGTATATATTTAAGTTCTTTAAAATATTTTATACATAAATGACTATTCAATTATAGATTATATTTACACAATTACACAAAATGCTTTAAGAAATATTCATCCCCGATTGAAGGCTCTTAGTATTCCATACTTTAGTTGGTCTATGAAAAATCAAAACAAAGAATGTAGCTTAGAAGAACCTAATCCTAAAAACTCAAGCAAACTTCAATCAAGAAACTCGAACCTTTATACCAAAAGATGAAAGTTATCAGTAGATCTGTCTTCTGATAACCTTAGAGCGAAGACATTAATTTATTTTGATAAGAGGAAATTACATGTTTACCACTTTCATGGTACCACTTTTCATTTTTACCACTACTAAAAAGACATTTTTAAAAATACATTTTTCATTAAGAGGCAAAAGACTATTATGTCCTTGTTATTTATATATATAATAAATCATTATTTAAATAAAAAATAAAAAAAATAGAAAAGAAAAATTTATGTTTTCGAATTATACTTTTTCAAATTCGAACTTTTTTATAAATCTTTTTTTTTTAATTTTTTTTTTTTTCAAATTTCTTTTTAAAAAACGAAAGTTATGTTTGAAACTATTTTTTAAAAAAAATTATATATTTTTAAGTATTTATTTATATATTTATTAGAATCTTAAATTTCACATTCCAAAAACCCTACTCCACCCACCCCTCAACTCTAAACCCTAAGTCTAGATTAGTTAACCCTAAGGGTATAATTGTTTTTTACCCTTCATTAAAAGTGAGGGTAAAAATAGTTAGTGTAAACATGAAAAGTTGTACTATAAATGTGTTTTTTGTGGTAATTTCCCTATTTTGATTGATTGTTTAGAAAGCATGCATCAGACTTTTGTCTGCTGCGGAGAAAGAGATAAGAACGGAGACCCTTTGATGGAATGAGAAAAGTCGGTAGATGGGAAAAATGTTTCTATTTTTTTCTGAAAAAAATAACATATGGGCTTGGATCATTGGAAAATGTCTTTATTGATAATTATGGGTTTATATCCATTATGTGATTGTAAATTATGGGCTTATATCTACTATGTAATAGTAAATTATGATGTATCAGCTTTAAAATCATAAAAAATAATTTAATAACATAAATTAGGTTTGCAAAATAAAATTTTTAAAATCTGTTCTTATTTTTTATTTTTGACATTATGATGTATCACACTTTTTATTTACCTAATAATATTTTAAGAAAACTAAACAAAGTCATATTTTTTGAAAATCTTGTAAAAACTAAAATTAAATAGGATTAATTTTCAAATTTTATAAATAAAATATAATTATTTTAAAATTAGAATAGATTCTTTTTAAAATATTCTTCTAAAAAGAAAAAAAAAAGAGAAATACTTTGGAGAAAAAAACATATCTATTTTAGAATCTCTATTAGAGATAGAAATAAGTGAATATATTGGAGACGGTTTTACAAGGCTTCATGTCTATACACCGCTTAAACAACCATTTAAAATGCTTTTTAAATCTATATAGTCGTAATGAATGCCCATATGAGTTATGAATATGATCGGTCTTCAGTTTTTTTGTGTGATTTGCTTCATCACTTGATCAGCAGTAAGTTTGGTTTCTTCCGCGTAAAGTGATAACAAATGAGCTAACTCTTTTTTTGGTCAAACAAACGAGCTTAACTAATTCCATGCCAACTTCTTGTTTTTTTCGAACTACCCATAAATAAATTAGCATGTGGACAATTATATGTTTGTTATCAATAATGAATAATGGCTTGTTAATGTAACAACAATTAATAATTAAGTTTATTATGTTTACCAAAAAAAAATGTTTAAAATGGGAGTGTGAACATTTGAATTTTAGGTTTTAGTCTTACAGTAATGTTTATAGCTTTTGTTCTTGTGTTTCCTCCAAAAAAAGGCTTTGTTCTTGTGCTTTTGGTTCTTCTGTTATCTCTTATTAATGTGTACATAATAAATAATTTTGACGTTTCCAAAAAAAGGTTTGCATCAAGTAAACGAGATATTGAACACATGCTTTAGACATTTTTATCAAGGTGATTTGAACATTGTCAGACGCGTGATTTCGTGAGCTTGTCTAGCTTCTCAAACTTCGTTTAAAATTTCCAACTATAGCACATGCGACGTTGAAATGCAACAACCATTCCAAGTCTTAAATGATAGAAACAAAATGTGATCACCAGTGACCGCGTCCAACATTTCATGATCTATAAAGTCACACTATAATACAATATCGTAGGACTAGACCGTGTGTAGTTGCAGTTTATTTAGATTAACATCCGCCAATGGTAGTTGAGTTATGGTTTGGTTTCATTATATTCTTATCTGAATGACTTGCTAATTTTTAATAGGTCGTCATGATAAATAACAATTTGACTTTTAAAGTCAAGTCACTTATAGTCCAATAAATATATTCGTTTTGACCACGATGATTCAATTTGACAGAAAAAAATATAATAGGTCTATCAAATAGCTGGTGAGCCATCGTAATCATCCCTATGGACTTTGGACTAAAATGTGTATCTTGGTTATTTCAGGGAAATTTTGGGGAAATTGCTACAAACTCTCTATACTATTCAGTCTCCTCTCACTCTTGACGACATTATGATTTATTCAGAAATTAAAATGAATCTTTGTATTTTCAGTGTGTTTTCGTTTTACATTAAAAATGTTTGAATAATTTATAACCGGGACGTGAATTGATGATTTTTCAAAGAGCCACTTTCCTCGCAAAGAAGATGGTTAGACTGAATTGACTCCTTAAATAATATATGGGATTATACAGATAACAATAGATGGATTAATGGATTTATAACTTCGTTGTAGAAACAAGGTGGATATTTGTAGATTGGATTCATCATTTGCAAAGTAGAAAAATGGAAAAATATTAAAGATTGGTGTCAAAGTAAGAAAATATGAGAAAATGTGTCCATGCTGTAATTAATCTAGCTAAAATATGATAAACAAGACACATAAGAATTTAATCTAAGATAAATCTTGGTTTTAACTTTTATTGGGATGACATGCTGTTGGAATATCTTTTGTCTGTTTTGGGGTCGATTTTAACTATGACCACATATTTTTGATTAATTATATCAATTATTCTAGAGGGATCCGAGTCTGTCAATTAAGATCAGAATCTTTCATATTGGTTATGCTTTTCATTTTGTTTTGAACCGTTGATTTATGTCTTAATTTTCAGTTGATTTCATATTGTTTCTATCTTTCATAGCTCAGCATTACACTAAAAAGTTTCATTAATCATATCCTAATTTACAAAACGACAGAACAAGTGCAACGAAATACAGCTATTACTACCATCATATCCATCACATGTGGTCAGTCAGTCAAAATGCCTTTTCTCTGTCATTACAATCCATTTTACCTGTATATATTCTGAATCTTTATTTTGGTAAATCCTTGGAAAGGTAACCGAAAATACATGCACATAGAATATCCATCAAGTCTCTCCACTCACGTGATCCAAGTCCAACAAAAGTTTGAAAAACACTTGTTTGTAACATTTTACATCAATAAACTCTGTGATATATTTTAGAGTTCTTAAATTTACATCAATAACATGTTACACTATATAGCTTTTAGCCTTTAAATCCATTACTACTACCCCAAGTATGATTATGTATCTTACAATATTATCTATATATTTATTTCTTCTCATCTCTAACAACATTGTCTGCTTATTCATGTATATACTTTTTATGTTACGTAAACCACAATTTATTCTAATTCAGTTTATACTTCCATACTTCATAGTAATAGACCAACCAAAAACAAGCTTCTTTCTTTCTTTAGATTAAGAATATTAAATTGTTACGTGAATAAATAAAGATATAACGAAAGAAAAGTATGATCCAATTTCAAGTGAAGAAATTAAAACAAAAGAAAATTTCTGAGTAGTTTACTTAGCAATTCTGAGAAATTTAAGTGTGAAAATGAGATGAATTCTTCAATTTTAAAATGGGGCCTAGCTACACCCGTCCCCTATTTATTGAAGGCGAATCCATAATCCTTATCATCAAATATCTACTTGAACCAAAGAGAAAAACAAAAAACTATATAGTATATTCCTCCAAACAGAAAAAAGAAATAAACAAAATATATAAACAAATCACTCACCATCTCTCTTTTGTTCGTTCTCTAAGCAATCTCCAATGGCCTCACTTCATCTTTCTTCTCGGTTTCTGGCCACAAACACTAAAAAACACAGCTCCATCTCCATCTCTCATCATTACTCTCCAACTCCATTCACCAGATTATTCTCCCGCAAGGTTTTTTTTTCTTTCTTGTCTTTTTTTTCCAAGAATGTAAATTACATTAACTGAGAAACCTTTTTGGATGGTTGCAGAAGTTTATGTCCTGTTCGATGTCTATGAACGGATGCGAAGGGGATTTCAAGACGCCACTTGGTACCGTGGAGACAAGGACTATGTCCACTGTTTTGTCTCCGACAGCGGCCACTGAGAGGCTAATCTCTGCCGTTTCCGAGCTCAAATCTCAACCTCCGCCGTTTTCCTCCGGTGTCGTCCGGTTACAGGTACATAGTATATAGACTATCCTCTATTTTTTTAATAGAGATAACCAGATTTCACGTCAGTGAAAGAATCCGATCATGCCACGTGGTTTCTTTGAATTGGTTTATGTTAATATCGCTCTCTGATTCGTTTCATTGCCGTATCGTAAGCCTATAATCATTTAAGATTGCTTCTTTTAGCATGATCCGAATCATTTAGTGGGTTTAGACGATAATTAAATACTCCTTATATTTCTAGAGTCTTTACACACATACATCATTTTCTATAATTAAATTTTCTATAGCTGTATCCCAGTGCTTATTATCATTGTTATAAAAGGTTAGTGCTTTTGGAATTGGTTGTGTAAGTGTAATCATAGACAAAAAAAAAAAAGCTATGGCTAATGATGACCAAGACAGAAGAAGAAGAAGATATGACTAATCTATCACTATCACTAGTACTATTATTATTAGTTTATGAATCATGCACATAGAGTCGTACAAGAATCTAATAATCGAATTATTCATAATGGACGTAGGAAAAAAAAGAATAATTTTGTTCTTCAAAAAAAAAAAAAAAGAATAATTTTCCCTTGAGTCAATTCGTTCTAACTTCTAACTAATCCACCGTTAATTAGATTTGATCATTTATTAAGAATATGTGGGCCCAGTAGAACCGAACATTTACCCGCGCAATTTCTCAAGAACCATAAATTTAATTTCGGTTTGGTTCGGTTTAGGTACCAATTGACCAGCAAATCGGAGCAATCGATTGGCTTCAAGCCCAGAGCGAGATCCACCCTCGCTGCTTCTTCTCCCGCCGCAGCGACGTCGGCCGTCCCGATCTCCTCCTCGACTTAGCGAGCGACAACGAGAACGCGAACCGAAACGGATCGGATCGTGATCTGGTCAGCGTCGCCGGAATCGGCTCCGCAGTGTTCTTCCGTGACCTTGACGCCTTCTCTCACGAAGACTGGAGATCCATCCGAAGGTAAAGTAATAAGCTTTACGGATAATATTCTCGTTTCGCTTCTCGGTGATCTGATTGTTGAGTGGTTTAACGTGGTTTGAAGGTTTCTATCGCCTAACTCGCCTCTGATTCGCGCCTATGGAGGCATGCGGTTTGATCCTAACGGCAAGATCTCTGTGGAGTGGGAGCCCTTTGGTGCATTTTACTTTTCAGTCCCTCAGGTAACCTTTAAAGTTTTGATTTTTATTTTTATATAGAGGACGAGACTTGTTTTGACTAATTGGTTACTTCAAGGACAGGTTGAGTTTAATGAGTTTGGTGGAAGCTCAATGTTGGCTGCTACTCTTGCTTGGGACGATGAACTCTCTTGGACGCTGGAGAATGCTATTGAAGCACTTCAGGAGACTATGCTTCAGGTTTTTAACATAGATCCTTTCTAGGAGTTATTGAATGGGACTCTTTATGCTAATGAGAGCTTTGTTTTGTGTGTCAGGTTTCTTCTGTTGTGGTGAGGTTACGGAGGGAGTCTCTTGGAGTATCTGTGCTTAGCAAGAATCATGTTCCTACAAAAGGGGCGTATTACCCTGCTGTTGAGAAGGCTTTGGAGATTATAAAGCAGAAGAGTTCGTCTCTCAGCAAGGTAGTTTAGTGACTTCGTGTTTGTATCTGTTATTACATAGTTATGGTTCCCGTTTTAACTGATTGTTTTTTTGTTTGTGAAATCAGGTCGTGCTTGCTCGCAACAGCAGAGTTATAACAGATACCGACATTGATCCCATTGCTTGGCTTGCACAGTTACAGAGTGAAGGGCATGATGCGTATCAGTTCTGTCTTCAACCACCAGGTGCACCAGCTTTTATTGGAAACACGGTATGTTATCATAAGTAGTCTGTTGGTACATTTTATTGTAGCTCACGTCTTTGGACTAAACAAGGCTGACATATCCGTGTGACATTAACAGCCTGAGAGACTTTTCCAAAGGAATCAGTTAGGTGTCTGCAGTGAAGCTTTGGCTGCAACTAGGCCTCGAGCTGCTTCAACGGCTCGTGATATGGAGATAGAGCGTGACTTACTAACCAGGTTAGTTTTTTTACTTTCCTCTTTTGAACGATGATAAAATCCATTTCTCTGATCTCATCCGTGTACTGACGTGATTTGCTAAACTGCTGCAGCCCCAAAGACGACCTTGAGTTCTCTATTGTACGTGAGAATATCAGAGAAAAGTTAAACGTAAGTTCAATCATCTTCTTCTGCAGCTTTCACTCTTTTTCTGTTACGATATTAGTTTTGAAATCTCTTCTGTACTCGTTTCGTTTATTTTTCTTATTATCCTTTCTACTGTTATGCAGTCTATATGTGACAAGGTAGTTGTTAAGCCCCAAAAAACTGTGAGGAAGCTTGCAAGAGTGCAACACCTGTATTCTCAATTGGCGGGGAGGCTTAGGAGGGAAGATGATGAGGTGAGACAATAATATTCGAATAGTTCTATATCATATGATCATCTAATCGTTTGAAGTTAAGAGGTTTGACCCATTTGTCTTATGTTTTATTATACAGTTTGACATCTTGGCTGCTCTGCATCCAACTCCAGCTGTTTGTGGGCTTCCAGCAGAAGAAGCTAGGCTTTTGATTAAGGAAATAGGTAAAATATATGCCGGTTCTGTTCTTGTTTCTGACATCTTATGCTTTGTTTTTTCTAAGTTTGCTTATTAAAACATTTCGTGTCTCCCAGAATCATTCGATAGAGGAATGTACGCTGGACCTGTCGGTTTCTTTGGTGGCGAGGAGAGTGAGTTTGCAGTTGGTATCAGATCAGCTCTAGTCGAGAAGGTGAGGATCTTATTTGCTCTAAAAGAACACTTTCCTAAGTTTAAGCAAACATGACTGAATCGTTTCTTTTGAATTGTTACAGGGTCTTGGGGCATTGATCTATGCGGGGACAGGGATTGTAGCTGGAAGCAACCCAACCTCAGAGTGGAATGAGCTTGATCTAAAGATATCTCAGGTTCGAGTTGTTTACAAAATTGTTACCTAACATTGCGCTTCCTTTGTTTCTGTATTCATTTGTGTGGTTGTTTCTTGCAGTTCACCAAGTCAATTGAGTCTGAGGCAACAACAACAACTCTGCAGCCAATTAATTGAAGATGAGTAACAACATTTGTTTTTCTTTGTATTATATGGGAATGGGGTTACAATAGAGAATCAGTGTGTATTTGTCTTCGTTGTAAATAGAAATAATAATTGTTGAAAGTTCGAAGGGGTTTTTCTAATTATATCTTCCTTGGTTATAACTAGGCCAGGCCTAATCTGAATGTTAATAGGCTAAGCCTTTTATGATTGTTAATGGGATTCTTTTTCATCAGAAGCAGATGTTCTCATTGATCTAAAACTTAAAAATACTGCTATGAAAAGTAAAAACCAAATCAAACTTTTACATTCATATATCCAAAACACCTCTAAAACGAAAACCAATATTAAAATTATGATTGGTGATTATATTTTAATTAGATTTTTAGTTTTATTTTTAATAACTTTATTTGTTCTTTTGGTCGATTCATAGGATTTTAGTTTTATAAAATACAGATAAGGTTAATTTGTTTGTCGTAACAGAGGACATAATAGGTAATAATAATACTTGTTTTAACTTTGTAAAAAATATTCTAAAAAAACAAGTAAAAAGAATGTATATATAATAAATACTGTATTGAAGATTGTGGATGAAATTAATTTGTATATAAACGCGACCACTATATATACAAAACGTTTAATTAAGATCATAATTTTTATGTTATCAGATAGAGCTCTTTGTTATAAACAATTCCATGTTAATTAGTTGTAAAATAAACCTTTTCTATTATTTGAATATTTCGATCTCTCGATATATAAAATTTTCTTTATGCGAGCTATATTACTACTGTCCTAAACATTGATTTTAAGACTAACCCTTTGCTATAAAATATTGAATTTAAGATGGTTGGGATACTCATTTGACATCTAATAGAGGGCTTGTGTGATAAAGAAAATAAAACTTTAAATCTTTAATGAAAACGGTGATGCTTTTTTTGAATTTCATGAAAACGATGTTTGAAACATGTGCTATACTGTTTGGAAAAGTATAATATTCATTCATTTCTTTTCATGCCCTATTGACTAATTTGTAACTTTTGTGTTTGTACACAGCAAAACCGGGTCGATACATTTAACTAACCGATTATGGTTGTGATTATAACCAAACCGGGATATTTCACAACAAACACACAGAAAAGGTGGTCTGGAAAATAAACAAAGGTTATGGCAATGACGAGAGCACGAGGGAACAAAATTCTTTATCGTATAGTGTGTGGGATACAAAATCAAGGATCATAATGGTCCCTACCCACTTCACTCCTCACATTAAATGGTAGTATTCATATCATATAATGCAATAAAAACAAGATTTTCTTGGTTTTTCCTTCATAAAATAAGAACCCACTGCATAGTAATTATGTGAAAGTCCCATAACATTTATTGATCCTCTCAAGTCACAACTCACAAGTATTGATCATTTTTCTGACTTAAAATGAAAAGAACAATCTATAGCAATGACCTTGATTTTACCAAATAAAACAAAACCGGGCGGAAGTTTGGGCCTTAAATGATGGTATGGATTTCGTTAGTCGAGTCCAATACTCAAACGGTAAGTGGCATTTTTATAAAACATACCGAACTTAAAAAGGAAAAACATTAATAATCTTTGAGATAATTTGCCTTTTAGTAGATTAAGAAACTTGTGTGTTTAAAAACAACAAAAATTCCATCCAACAGACTTGGTTGCCAAATCTTTTCAGGTAATATTGTAATGGTGACTTTAATAAAACTAATGAAGAATGAACTAAAAAAATAAAATAAAAAAATGAGAGAGTACAATAATAAAATCAGAGAACACGTAAAAAGGGAAGAATAAAACGAAGGCTTGGCGATAGAGAATGGAATCAGATTTCCCCATTATCTAACGCAAAATATTCTTTCGCGCTTTATGCCTTTCACCATAATTAGGTTTATTTGTATACAATATTCTTATCAATTCAACCAATCAATTCAAATCTATATTTTCTTTTTTAACTTACTCCAGTTTGCTTAGCTATAACATGAAATGAGTTATTTTATCATTCAAAAATATTAGATATAAAATGAGATGATTTTCTTAAAATGAAAACTAAAAAAACATGAAAAGTGAAGTGAAAACTCTTGAAAATTAGTTTTCTTAAATGATTTTAAGTAGAATTACAAAATTAAATTATATTAAAATATTACTATTATAGAAAATATTTACATTAGTTTTTATTAATAATGATGCTTTTACATACTCTCTTTAGGTTAAATTTGAGTTTGTCAAACTTACAAAGTTTGCGAGATTCATTGAATTATTTGGGTCTTTAAACACTAGAAGTAACTTAGATGATAAAAAACACACTAGAGGTAATTTCTTTATACATTTGTAAAACACATCAACTACTAGTTCACAAGTTTAGTTAGCACTATTTGAAATATAATACAGCAAAAAAATCCATAATTTTCTTTTTCGACCGTACATAGTTATGCTATTACTAAGTGCTTAATTTCAGATTTGGTATTAACAGAAACATAAATTACTTATACAAAACAAGCAACATTACAAGAAGAAATGGCTTTAAAGAAAGAAGAACATATTCAAATAAATAAAGTATAGCGTCGAAAAAACACACTTTCTCCTCTCTCTCTCTCTCTCTCTCTCTCTCTCTCTCTCTCTCTCTCTTCCGCGATTACCGTCTGTCTCTGTGACAAAGGTTCGAAACGCTATCCCTCCTCTCTCTCTCTTTCCACGATGAACACGACGCCGTTTCAATCAGATCCTCCCCCATCGAGGATGCAGCGCAAACTCGTCGTCGAAGTAGTCGAAGCCCGCAACCTCCTCCCGAAAGACGGCCAAGGAAGCTCAAGCGCCTACGTCGTCGTCGATTTCGACGCCCAGAAGAAACGAACCTCCACCAAGTTCCGCGACCTGAACCCTATCTGGAACGAGATGCTCGACTTCGCCGTCAACGACCCTCAGAACATGGACTACGACGAGCTCGACATCGAGGTCTACAACGACAAACGCTTCGGCAACGGCGGCGGCCGGAAAAACCATTTCCTCGGCAGGGTTAAGATCTACGGAAGCCAGTTCTCTAGACGCGGCGACGAAGGCCTCGTCTACTTCCCGTTGGAGAAGAAGAGCGTCTTCAGCTGGATTCGCGGCGAGATTGGACTCAAGATTTATTACTACGACGAAGTCGCCGACGAAAACATCGCCAGCCACCACCACCAACAACTACAACAACCGCCGCAACCGCAACCGCAAGAAGCTGATGAACAGTATATTCATCCTCCGCCGCAGCAGATGCAGAATCTACCTCCGGAGAAACCGTCTTTCGAATCGGCGCAGAGTCATAGCTATCAAGAGCCTCAGCAACCCCCCGTGGTTATCGTCGAGGAATCTCCGCCGCAGGAGGTAATGCAAGGTCCTAGCGATAACCATCCTCCGCGACCGCCGTCTCCGCCGCACGAGGTGCACCGTTATCCGCCGGAGGTGAGGAAGATGCAGGTGGGGAGACCTCCCGGCGGAGACAGAATCAGAGTCGCCGCGGCGAAACGGCCTAACGGAGATTTCTCGCCTAGGGTTATCAACAGCAAGATCGGAGGAGCCTCGGAGGCGACGATGGAGAAGAAGACTACTCATAACCCTTACAATCTCGTTGAGCCAATGCAGTATCTCTTCGTCAGGATCGTGAAGGCGCGTGGACTCCCGCCGAACGAGAGCGCGTACGTTAAAGTGCGTACGTCTAACCATTTCGTGAGGTCTAAACCGGCTGTTAACCGGCCTGGCGAACCAACGGATTCACCCGAGTGGAATCAGGTTTTCGCGCTGGGACATAACCGAACGGACTCAGCCGCGTCCGGCGCGACTCTTGAAATCTCCGCGTGGGACGCTTCCTCGGAGAGTTTCCTCGGCGGCGTTTGTTTCGATCTCTCCGAGGTTCCGGTTCGCGACCCGCCGGATAGTCCGCTTGCTCCTCAGTGGTACCGCCTCGAAGGCTCAGCCGCCGATCAGAACTCCGGGAGAGTCTCCGGCGATATTCAGCTCTCTGTATGGATCGGCACTCAGGTAGATGAAGCTTTCCCGGAGGCGTGGAGCTCCGACGCTCCACACGTGGCGCACACTCGTTCCAAGGTGTACCAGTCGCCGAAGCTTTGGTACTTGAGAGTGACGGTTCTCGAGGCGCAGGATCTCCACATTGCTCCGAATCTTCCGCCGTTGACGGCGCCTGAGGTCCGTGTGAAAGCTCAGTTAGGGTTTCAGTCGGCGAGGACACGACGAGGCTCGATGAATAATCACAGTGGCTCGTTTCATTGGCATGAAGATATGATCTTTGTCGCTGGAGAGCCGTTAGAAGATTGTTTGATGCTGATGGTTGAAGATAGGACGAGTAAAGAGCCAATGGTTCTAGGGCACGCGATGATACCAGTGAGCTCCATTGAGCAGAGAATCGATGAGCGTTTCGTGCCGTCTAAATGGCATGCTTTGGAAGGAGAAGGTGGAGGAGGAGGAGGTGGTGGTGGTGGAGGACCTTACTGTGGAAGGATTAGCTTAAGACTGTGTCTTGAAGGTGGGTATCACGTGCTTGAAGAGGCTGCGCACGTGTGTAGCGACTTCCGTCCCACGGCTAAGCAGCTCTGGAAACCACCGATCGGAGTACTTGAGCTGGGGATACTCGGAGCTCGTGGGTTGTTACCGATGAAGGCTAAAAACGGAGGGAAAGGCTCCACTGATGCGTACTGTGTAGCTAAGTACGGCAAGAAATGGGTTCGGACACGAACCATAACTGACAGTTTCGACCCGAGATGGCACGAGCAGTACACGTGGCAGGTTTACGATCCCTGCACTGTCTTAACCGTTGGTGTGTTCGACAACTGGAGAATGTTCTCGGATGTGTCCGATGATAGACCTGATACTCGGATAGGGAAGATACGGATACGAGTCTCGACGTTAGAGAGCAACAAAGTGTACACCAATTCGTATCCTCTACTGGTTCTGTTACCTAGCGGTCTGAAAAAGATGGGTGAAGTCGAGGTGGCGGTCCGGTTTGCGTGTCCTTCACTGCTACCTGATGTTTGTGCGGCTTACGGACAACCACTTCTACCTCGGATGCATTATATAAGACCTCTAGGAGTAGCGCAACAGGATGCATTGAGAGGAGCGGCTACCAAAATGGTTGCAGCGTGGCTGGCTAGAGCAGAACCACCGTTGGGACCAGAGGTGGTTCGATACATGTTGGATGCAGATTCACATTCGTGGAGCATGCGGAAGAGCAAAGCGAATTGGTACAGGATCGTTGGGGTTTTAGCTTGGGCGGTGGGTTTAGCTAAGTGGTTAGATAATATCCGACGATGGAGGAATCCTGTGACGACGGTGCTAGTCCACATTCTATATCTTGTTCTTGTGTGGTACCCTGATTTGGTCGTCCCGACAGCATTCTTGTATGTAGTGATGATCGGAGTTTGGTACTACCGGTTTAGACCCAAGATACCAGCTGGTATGGATATCCGGTTATCACAAGCCGAAACTGTGGATCCTGATGAGCTAGACGAAGAGTTCGACACCATACCAAGCTCAAGGCGACCGGAAGTGATCAGAGCTAGGTATGATCGGTTAAGGATCTTAGCGGTGAGGGTTCAGACTATTTTAGGGGATTTTGCAGCGCAAGGGGAACGGATTCAAGCGTTGGTTAGCTGGAGAGATCCGAGAGCAACTAAGTTGTTCATAACAATATGTTTGGTGATCACGATAGTTCTGTATGTGGTTCCGGCGAAAATGGTGGCGGTGGCTCTTGGGTTTTACTATCTTAGGCATCCGATGTTTAGGGACACAATGCCTACGGCGAGTCTCAGTTTTTTCCGGCGGTTGCCAAGCTTGTCTGATCGGCTCATCTAAGGGTGTGTTTTTTGAGTGTCCAAAGTCTCAGTATGATATTTGAGCTGAGGAAGAGAATAGAATAAAGATTCATTTTGTGTTAAGATTTAAAAGCTATGATTTATATCATATTATTATGATTCGTTATTTTATTAGTCGGATTCTGTCGGAGTTATAATCAGATTGTACGAGTTTGAGACCTGACTGTAATATTTTGAAGCAAACGACAGAGATGTTTGTGTACTTACTCTAATCTGAAATGCTTTATTAATTGCTCACACTTGAATAAATGATTCATACTCCGCCGCGAAATCACCAGCAGTCTTCTCCGTCGTCTCAATGGCTCCTCACTATCTTACCAATCTCTTTTTCTACATCTCTTCTACTCCTTTCCATTACATGTTTAAGCTCTGAGCTCTTCTACTACTATTTCTACTCTTGTATGTTAGCTTTGACCATAGAAAAGAAAGAAGTTCTGAGCTCTTCTGGCCTTTTCACGAGTCACTTATTAAAGCTGCATAAAATTCCATGACATAGTAGGAGAGATGAGCTATACATAATGTATTTACATCTTAGTATATTTGGTCTAGCAAGAAAATACAAAATGGGCTGGTTGGACTAACTAACTATACAAAAACCAATTATATTTTCTCAGCTTAAACGAAATGCTTGAAAAAGAACATAAAAAGCCTAAAGGCAAATGATCTCATAATCATGGGCTTACCTGATTACAAATCTAAAATGACAAAAACACAAATCTATAATATTTGTAGAGTTTATATTATATTACCATAAATCAACAGTCTAATTCCACAATATATTTGTCTCATCATTTCCATATATTCTATAGGATTTTTTAAAACATATTTAGTGATCAAGAACGTTCTACAAATCTAAATCAAGGAAGCGGCGGATATTTAGTTTTTCGTAACGAATCATATCCACTAAATCTCGCAACTCTTTACTAACCTAACAAAGCTGTCGTATTCAAAAAAATGAAAGCAACGCCACGTATACAACGATATTTGGGGAGGGCAACAATGAAACGTTGCACAAAGGGGAACAAAGAGTAAAGACCGTTTTTATAGCTAAATCCCCCATATAATCTTTTTATTCTCACAAATCAACCCCATTAACTTGTAAATTACAGTTTTTGCCCAACATTGGTTACTTAAGTGTTAAGAGTCAAGACCTAACAGGGGAAGTCGATTGATAATACATTAATAGTTTACCAAAAAAAAGATAATAAATTAATATTTTATTAAAGAATATCTCTTTTTTTAACGATTAATAAGCTTTAAATAACACTGATACTGTTATGGTATCCATCAGATTGAAATGTGAATGGCCTAGTCTCTCAATAATAACATTTATAGTGGTGTTATAGAATAAAATAAAAATATAGGGGTGTACTTGAAAATCCAGCTAGGTTAAGGAAAATATTTTATAAATAAAAATAATTAAAAAAGACAATAATAAAGTCGAGAGCTTTGCAAGGTCAGCCTTTGCTCAATTTTGCTTGGAGAGCAAAGCAAAACACAAAAGCTTGAAGCTTTCACATTTGACGGCTACAGAGGGAGAAAGAAAAACTCGATTTCTTCTCTCCTTTTGGGTCACCAGGGGAACACGAAGCAAGACGAAGGAAGTCAAACTCCACACCATTTTCGAAGGTGAGAGAGACTTTTGCTAGTCTCGTTGTTGATCTCGCTTCCCTCTCTCTCTTTCATTTTCCGATGGAAATCTTTAGCAATAGACACGGTTCTGATTCATGGGTTTCTCTGCGTTGTAGCGTTCCCTTAGATTTAAACGTATTCAAAACGTTTTGACTCTAGTTTTAGGAAGTTGTGCAATTTTTTTTTGGGAGTTGAATCAACTATTTTAAGGATTTGAATGTGGAATCAGATGGTGGATATAATATTCTAACAGTGGCTCATTTTTCATTGTGGTGAATTTGCACAATGATTTTGAGCAACTTGCGAAAATGCGGAGGGCTCAAAAAGTATTGTTGTTGTTTATTCTTGGTTTGGTCATGTGTTAAAGGATGATACTTTATGGAGAAGCTTAAAGAAAAATGGAAGGACTCAGTTTTTTTTGTTTTGTTTCCGTTGAATGGTTTAGTCCGTGTGGAATGAATGAAACCAAGACAAAGGGTGACTTGGGATAAATGATGTACAGAGTTTCTTGGTTTCAAGTAACTGTTAAGGGTCAGAGAGATAGAGATGTATACAGCTTTATGTGTGGGAGGAGAGTTTGTTTTAACTTATAGCTTGGTTACACTACGAAGCATTTTACCTTAATTTCTACGTTGGTGGCTCTATGTGTATATGGTGAGATATATATATCAGGTAGTGTGTAATTAATAGGTTGCCAATATAGCTCAAGGGATTACTCTCTTTGTTTGGGGCTATGTATGAATCTTTTGAGCCTCTCTGAGTTTGTGATTCATCTTTTTTTTTTCATTTTCTGCAGACAATGATTCGTGCAAAGCAGATTAGTAATCTTTCCAGTACAGCGAGATCCTTTTTCCTTGGTGGAACAAGATCTGGTGCAGCTGATGGGAACTCTTGTACATCCGCCGACGATGAAAGCTCCGTCTTGAGACGCCAGCAAGCCAGAAATGAAGCTGTACTGACTGGGAAAAGAGCTTCCACTTTAGCAGCTGGACTAGCTGGAAATGTATTACCAGTAGAGGCAAAGGCTGAACATTTCCACCGACCATCTCTTCTTCCCCAGCATGTTTCCTCTCCTGTTTTGCCTGTGAAACCAGATTCTGTAAATCATGCTTCCGTTGTCGTTGAAGAAGACGCGGTGGCACCTATTGGTATTGGAACTGTGAACTTCCTGTCGGATATAGCAAACTATAAGATCCCTCTAACCGATGGAGCTGAAGCCGTTGGTTTGTCTAAAAGCTGTATTGTTGACTCTTCTCGGCCTATTACACATGTGAAGCCTTCAAATGTGAAAGTCATCAGAAGAGAGGATCTCTCTAAAGTCTACCCTAAGGAAGCTGAAAGATCTGGCTTAAGGCAACCTTCAAGTGATGTGGCAGGGAAGCCTTTTGAACCTCAGGATTTACAGACAACAACTAATATCTCTGGAAAGAGGAAAAGCATGCCGCAAAGAACCAACGTTGATTCTGGTGGTTGTGACTTTAACGTGCATTCTTCTGATGACAGGACCATGAAATTTCCAGCTGAAGGTTTCAGAAAACCCTCAAGGGAAATGATGAGAGTGACAACACCTAGGCAGCAGCAGCATTGTAACTCTGGATACGTTGTGGAGAATGTTTCTAATATATTGCGGAGATTCAAATGGGGACCTGCTGCTGAAGAGGCCCTTCACAATGTCGGCTTGAGGGTGGATGCATACCAAGCAAACCAAGTTCTCAAGCAGATGGATAATTATACTAATGCGCTTGGTTTCTTCTATTGGCTCAAAAGACAACCTGGGTTTAAGCATGATGGCCATACTTACACCACAATGGTAGGTAACCTTGGGCGTGCAAAGCAATTCGGTGAGATAAACAAGCTTCTCAATGAGATGGTTAGAGATGGATGTCAGCCTAATACCGTTACATATAACCGTCTTATCCACAGCTACGGCCGTGCGAATTACCTCAGAGAAGCTATGAATGTTTTCAACCAAATGCAAGAGGCGGGATGTGAGCCTGACCGTGTAACTTACTGTACTCTTATTGACATCCATGCTAAAGCTGGGTTTCTTGATATCGCCATGGACATGTATCAGAGGATGCAAGCGGCGGGGCTCTCTCCTGATACTTTCACTTACAGTGTGATAATAAACTGTCTTGGGAAGGCTGGACATTTACCTGCTGCCCATAGGCTCTTCTGTGAGATGGTTGGTCAAGGATGTACTCCTAACTTGGTCACATTCAACATCATGATAGCGTTGCATGCCAAGGCGAGGAACTACCAGAGTGCGTTGAAGCTTTACCGTGACATGAAAGGTGCCGGGTTTCAGCCTGATAAAGTGACTTACAGTATAGTCATGGAGGTGCTTGGGCACTGTGGATATCTAGAGGAAGCAGAGGCTGTTTTCACCGAGATGCAGCGTAAGAACTGGGTTCCTGATGAGCCGGTTTACGGTCTTTTGGTGGACTTGTGGGGAAAAGCTGGCAATGTGGACAAGGCTTGGCAGTGGTATCAAGCAATGCTTCACGCTGGTCTGCGGCCTAATGTTCCTACATGCAATTCTCTTCTCAGTACTTTCCTTAGAGTTCACAGGCTGTCTGAAGCCTATAATTTATTGCAGAGCATGCTTGCGCTTGGTCTACAGTCTTCTTTGCAGACATACACACTGCTCTTAAGCTGTTGCACAGATGCTCGTTCGAAGTTTGACTTGGGATTCTGCGGCCAGCTAATGGCGGTCTCGGGACATCCGGCACACATGTTTCTCCTCAAAATGCCACCTGCAGGTACTGATGGCCAAAACGTGCGTGAACATGTTAGTAACTTCCTTGATTACATGCACAGCGAGGACAGGGAGAGTAAGAGAGGGCTAATGGATGCAGTTGTGGATTTTCTCCACAAGTCGGGTCTAAAAGAAGAGGCAGGCTCGGTGTGGGAAGTGGCTGCGTTCAAGAATGTGTATCCAGACGCGTTGAGGGAGAAAAGCTGCAGCTATTGGCTTATAAATCTCCATGTAATGTCGGAAGGAACTGCAGTCACTGCACTGTCTAGGACACTTGCGTGGTTCCGTAAGCAGATGTTGGTTTCAGGAGAATGTCCTTCAAGGATTGATATAGTAACTGGTTGGGGAAGAAGAAGCAGGGTCACAGGGACTTCAATGGTGAGGCAAGCGGTTGAGGAGCTGCTCAACATGTTCAACTTCCCCTTTTTCACTGAGAATGGGAACTCAGGGTGTTTTGTTGGATGCGGAGAGCCTCTCAAGAAATGGTTGCTTGAATCATCATATGTTGAGAGGATGCATTTGCTCTAGTTGTAGATTAGTTGTTTTTGTTTTTCTTATTTTATAAAGCCTATTCAATTATTAGACTTTGGGTAGTCTCAGTGGCTTGGTTTTTGTATGTCATAAGGTTTAAGGTTTATGGCTAGTGATGACTGGAATATCATCTCCAGATTTTTGTTATCATGTGGACATTATCTCCTCTTGCAATGGGTTGTAATGGGAGTAAATTAATAAATCAATCTCTAAGGGTCATAAACCCCCAAATTTATTAAATATTTGGAACATTTTGTTGTATGTTTTATGTTTGTTACAAAACCGTTTCCTCACCACCATGTCTTGATTCTAAAGTGATGCGAATGGAGAATGAAAACTGGAGATCTGAAGGAGCCTTGAATTGTGGAAACAAGAAGATGTGCATAGGAATCTGTCTTAAAAGTTAGCAACTTACCAGTTTTGCTGACTGAATAGAGTCTGGATCTGTGGGGAAGAGCAATACCCTTTATATCTTGTTTAGTATAAAGCCGAGAAAGAGATTTTGCTTTCAAAGTTTATTTTTCATCAATATTACATATGTTGCAGGTAGTTCGATCATCATATGTAATACAATTAGAGGTTATATGATTATGTAATGTGTTATTTAATGTTAAAAAAAATCAAACATAACGTTTATATAAGCTATGTGATACACAATTTTTTTTTAACTTTAAAAGGTTAATCTCACTAAGAATTCATAAAACAGAAATTTAACAACTCAGTTGTAAATAATTCTTACAAAAATACTCCAACATAAACAAACAAAGTTTTTCACACATTAAATAATTATTAAATCTGCCTAAAACCTCCAGTTCTTCCATATAGTTCTGACCCAATACATAGGTATTTGAACCAAACATGACACATGCCATGCTGCATGAAAGCCGTTCATGAAATCCTGATTCGCTTTCTAAGGAAGAGCTAGCAGTATAGTGCATCCCTTGTCTGTTAGATCCAACATTGTGCTCTCAAAGTCAAAATCTGATGTAATCAACATTACCACGTGTTGGTTTCTTGGCGCGAATGTTATGGCGTCGATCATTATACATCAACCTAGTGAGCAGAACATCAGGAGTCTCATCTTTACTCTTCCAAACATTTAGATCAACCCGATCACCAAAGTAACCATGACCAGATTTAGCCAAATCGGTACATTCACTGTACAAACAATACTTCTCTTGTAATGAAATATACCATAGCTTATTCACGAAAAGAACATAACAAAACTTTATTCACTAAAATGAATATAACAAAACTTTATGCACAAATGGAGAAACACACAAAAACTATTTGAATAAAGAAACCTAACCAAACATTAGCATCACTATAATGAGAACACAAATACCATCATGTCTCCTATTCAAGACAGTAAACCAATTGTGTATGTATGTGCAATGATCAATCACACTTTCCAAAATCGACATACTGAATCTTCTATTTCACCGAATCGGCATCACTAGTTGTGGTGCTATTAATGCTTTTTTTTAATAGATATATATTAATCAAACCCAAAAACGGGCATCCAATGTCAATATAACTCAACCAAAATGGTCTAGAAAAACATGTTTACAAGCTAGCTTCGCATCAACCACCCGTCCGGTGTGTTCTTCTAGCTTGCTCGAAATGTCCTAGACTACTAAGTATCGTTCTCAACCAAAATGGTGCTATTAGTGCTACTCTAGGTTTAATGGGAGGGAGTAGCTTTGAAAATTTCAAATAAAGTAGCTAAATCCTACACAATAATTCTATATTTCAAAAATGTGGTTTTTGCTAAATTTGAAAATAGGAAAACAACAAGAGTCATCGTACTATCCCATTCCCAAGAAAATCTCCACTGTTAAAAACCTTCGTTACCGAGGTTACACTTAGAAAGACACATGAGAATAATTCAACTGTATAAGAATTCACATTATCATTCTAGACAATACGCCTTCATTACAATATATGGGCCGACGATCTTAATATCGTAAGCCCATTAAGAATTAATAGAAAATATATTATCTGTCAAATCCATTTTTCGAATAATATCTTCCGTAACGTGTTCGCCTCGTCGACA
Source organism: Brassica rapa (assembly GCF_000309985.2). Lineage (NCBI taxonomy): Eukaryota > Viridiplantae > Streptophyta > Magnoliopsida > Brassicales > Brassicaceae > Brassica > Brassica rapa. The sequence goes on along the minus strand of NC_024801.2, from coordinate 21,056,575 downwards.
AACTCTTTCCCCGGCGAGGGTTACTGGCGGCGATGGAGATCCTGAGGTCAAAATGGGTAGCCATGGCGGCTAGCATCTGGATACAGTGCACAAGCGGCGGTTCCTACACATTCGGAATCTACTCCGCCGTTCTAAAATCGACCCAATCCTACGATCAATCCACCCTCGACACCGTCTCCGTCTTCAAAGACATCGGAGCTAACGCCGGAGTTTTCTCCGGGCTTCTGTACACATACGTCACCTCCAATCGCCGCCGCGGACGCGGAGGAGACAGCGGAGGTCCTTGGGTGGTGCTTGCTATCGGAGCGATTCAGTGCTTCGCCGGTTACTTTCTCATGTGGGCTTCCGTCACCGGAATCATCAGGAAGCCCCCTGTGGCTCTCATGTGCCTCTTTATGTTCATAGCGGCGCAGTCGCAGACTTTCTTTAATACCGCTAACGTTGTGAGTGCTGTGGAGAATGTCGCTGACTATGGTGGTACTGCCGTTGGCATCATGAAGGTGAAGACTTTACTGTACCCTTTTGAGTTTCGCGTTGTGTATTGGATCACGTGTTAGATCCTGGTAAATTACTTGAACTTCAAAAATGGGGAGACTTTAGTAATAGTTATGGGAGCTATGATCTTAATCAAGGTGGAAGCTTTTTGTGGTGTAGATGATGTTCTGTTGATTCCATCTTGGTGGTTATCTTAGATCTTGCAGAGATTGTTGGGTTATGTTTTTTTGTTGATTCATCAGGGTAAAGCTTATGTCTTGGATGGACTCTGTTCGGTAATAGTTGTGGGAGCTTATCTTATGCAAGGTGGAAAGCTTTTTGTGGTTTAGATGATGTTTTGTTTGTTCCATCTTGGTGGGTATCTTAGATTTTGACAGGAGTTTGCAGAAATTGTTGGGTTGTGTTTTTTTGTTGATTCATCAGAATAAAGGTTATGTCTTTGATGGACTCTGTTCGGCAATGTACTGTCTTTGCGCAAAGTATTTGTGCTCTGTTTGGTTTGTTTATGATCATAGTGAAGCAGCCAAGCTTATCTCTCTCTCCATCTTAATTGGCAGGGTTTTCTTGGTCTGAGTGGAGCGATACTGATTCAACTGTACGAGACTCTGTGTGGCGGAGATCCGGCGAGCTTCATTCTTTTGCTAGCTGTGACACCAACAGTTCTCTCCCTCTTGGCCATGCCTTTGGTCAGGATCTATGAGACGAGCACAGCTGATGATAAAAAGCATTTAAATGGTCTTTCAGCTGTATCTCTTGTCATTGCAGCTTATCTTATGATTGTGATCATTGTTAAGAACACTTTTGGTTTGTCATCAGTGGCTAATGTTGTCACTCTTGTATGTCTCGTCCTTCTCCTTGCCTTGCCTCTACTTATTGCGACAAGAGCACGTCGAGACCGCATGGAGAAAACAGCGTTACCTGATAAATCCCCTCTTATAACCAGTCCAAAAGCAGCAACTTCTGTGAACCAAAGCTCTGTAAGCGACAGTCAAGTAGAAGCTGGTCTGAGCGAGAACCTGAATCTTCTGCAAGCTATGAAAAGCCTAAGCTTCTGGTTGTTGTTTCTCGCCATGATCTGTGGAATGGGGTCTGGACTTTCGACAATAAACAACATCCGACAAATAGGTGAGTCTCTTCGGTACTCATCCGTTGAGATAAACTCACTGGTCTCCTTGTGGAGTATATGGAACTTTCTCGGTAGATTTGGAGCCGGTTACGCCTCAGATGCAATGCTTCACAAGAAAGGATGGCCTCGTCCATGGCTAATGGCTGCAACTCTTGGAACCATGACCATAGGCCATCTAATCATAGCCTCTGGTTTTCAAGGAAACCTTTATGTAGGTTCTGTTATAGTTGGCGTTTGTTATGGTTCACAGTGGTCGCTGATGCCTACAATCACCTCTGAACTATTCGGAGTTCGCCACATGGGAACCATCTTCAACACCATATCCATAGCTAGTCCCATTGGTTCATATATCTTCTCTGTAAGATTGATCGGTTATATTTATGACAAGACTGCTTCTGGGGAAGGGAACAAATGCTTTGGCTCTCACTGCTTCAGGCTGTCCTTTGTTATAATGGCGTCTGTTGCGTTTTTTGGGTTTCTTGTTGCTATAGTATTGTTCTTTCGAACAAAGACGCTCTATCGACAGATCCTTGTGAAGAGGCTGCACCGTCGATAGGATACTTGTGAATATGATACTTTGGAAAACGAATATAGAGCGTATGATACCCAAAGGTGTACATCTATCACTTTACCTTATATTAAGTTGTCTGTAACTTATGTTTGTATCAATTGTCTGTGTTTAGAGATGGGAAGGAAGAAGGCTGAGAGATCTCTGTCTCCCTTTTTTGTAGTTTCTTCCACAATTTGTGAATCTTGTTTTGTGAAGTGTACAGACATTCCTTCCAATAAATGTTGAAATTTCTCTTTAATGGAGAACTTGGACACATTTAGTTCGTAATGAGAACGTTTGCAGAATCTTTAGGCATACTGTACTTACAGCACAAAGGATTGACTTCACAACAGAAGCACAACCCTTTTTGGAAATGTTCATTGCTTGAAATTGCTTGTTCAGATTGGAATGATCCTTAAGCATCCATTACATCAATCTACAATAGCAAAACCATGAGAGGATGTGAAACTCACTTGAATCGGAACACAGAGGAAGAGCATGAAGAAAGAGAGCTAAGCATGAGAGAAACAAGAAGAACGAACACAAGAGATCAATGACTGTTTTCCATGGAAGCTTGGTGGGTTTGTTGGTGTCTCTGATTCTGATGGCTTTATTAGTGTAAATGGTTTCATAGGATGAAAGTTTTCAAACGGAGACAACTTATGTATTCATGAAGAATCCTTAAAAAAGGCCACGAGGCACAAACTGTTTCTTGCTATGTGCCAATGTTGTCCAAGTAGACAGACAAAGAAAGAACAAATTTTGATTTAGATTAAGAAATGGGTTTGTACATATGAAAATAAATTAATTGATTCACAAATAAAGTGAATAAACAGTATGCCTATATGCTTCTTTCTCTACTCTTCTCTCCATTCTTCTACAGATTAGATGGCTTAAAGCTTGCAGACCAATCAAATCGAAGTCCAGAGTCTATGGTGAGCTTGCAAAATTGGTTTCTCAACATGCCTAGTCTTTCTACAGCACGCCTAAATGAAAACGTGGCTGTTTCCCTCAATGATCATCTCATGTTACAACACTCCGGCTTGTTCTGTCTTAAGAGCTTGTCCCATAAGCATATCATCTGTCTTGGCGACTGGTAATGAGCTGTGTAGTAATTCTCAACACAACCAAACTGGCAAAATCTCAGACTGTGTCTGTAGTCCACTGGGTTTGATGTGTTTTTGAAATGCTCCACCCACATTCCCACACTCACATCCTCCATCTTGAACAGCTGGTGTATGTGAACATCAACAAAAACAGGATATTACTGAGAATGACAAATGAAAAAGAGATTTGATTACAATTAGTTAATGATTCTCTCTTCCGCTTACCCGTAATCTGTGTCTCTCAAACTCTTCCACGATGAAGCGTGCAATGTCAGAAGACAGAACATATCCAGGTCCATTTGCATAGGGCGGATAGTCCTCCTCAGGCCATTCCTGATATAAAACAAAAACACTCAACACCATTTTACAATATCATGCAATATAGAGTGTGATGCAGATGAATGCGCATACCTCGTAAGTGACTGCCCATTTACCCCCACGGAGAGGTTTGTGATAATAGTTCATGTTACCAATGTACAAGCTTCTACCTTCGGGTACTTTCTTCACTTCATTGATCACTGCGCCAAGTTTTACAAATGTATCATCGTCACACTTCATTATGTACTTTGCCGAGTATGCAAGAGCCTGCACCAATCAAAGTCATTTGTTTTCAACAATCAAAAGAACGATTACGTGGAACCATGTCCTGTAAAGATCTGATATAACTCACTCCGTGTTCACATATGGCAACAGTTTTCAGCACGACAAGATCATAGCTATCCATGTAAGGAACAAGTACAATGTCCCCAAAATATTCTGCTTCTTTCTTCAGTTCCACATTTACCTCCTTCCTCCCATGCTGGTGAAACGCACACATCACAGATACAATAAAGCCTTCATGACTTAACACGAGATGAAAAATGTAAAAATCTTAACTTACGAGTGCCACAAAGAAACGAGCAACAACTTTTGAAGATGTAATAAGAACATGCTGCATCCACGACTTCCTCACAGCCATCCTTTCTCCGAAATGATTGCCTGCGGAAAGAATACCTATAAAAAGCTCCACAGGCCCATCGGGAACCAAAGGCGCCTGCCATCTCTTTGACAACTCGAGATGCCTTTGGGGAGCAAAGCTGGGATGTGATGTTGGCAGAGAGGCAACAACAACAGAGTGGACATCAATGTCTCCGTTTACGGTAAGCCCCGTAGCATCCTCTAGTGTGAAACCCTAACAGAACAAACCAACTCAATGCCATTTCATCTGAACACAATCATGTAGATAAATATATATATATATATATACTCACAGTGCGATAAGGGAAGGATGTAACGTGCTGTCCATCGACATTGATATGGTAACCTTCTAAACCAGCGCTAAGAGTGAGAACAAAGAGCTTCTCTTCCACAAAAGGAAACGGCCATTCTACTTTAACCCTCTTCCTCCTTCCTATAAGTCTATTCAACCACCATCTCGCTCTCGACCCTTCTGAGTAGTTGTCATCATCACGGATCCACTTCTCACACTTCACATGACTATCAACTGCAAAACAACACTAACCTATTAATCATTTGCTAATAACAGATTATACACACTTAAACTAAACTAAACTCTCACCAGTCTCCTCTTCATCTCTTGACCTCCACCCTTCACACCGTTGCGAAGATCCCCACTGCATTCTATAACAAGTGTTCTGCTCAATCACAGGCTTTTTGCTCCAATCTCCTTTCAGCCTCGGATTAAAATGCAGGATCCGAGGAGGATCCTCTCCATCAACGGTCTTCAAACCTTGAAGCTCAATCACAAACTGAGAAACCAACTTAGACCCATCACCTTCCTTGGGATAGCCTTTCCTCGGCCTCCCCACCAAAGTCACATGCGACCCCAACGTCAAACCACACGGCAGCTCCATAAGCTGATTCTCCCGGTTCATAAACTCCGACCCGGTTAACGAAACAGAGTGAGGACACGTGTCGGATTTGTTCTTCTCAGGCTTCTCCACTGCTTTCTCAAGCCTCCCTGACTCAAGCTCCTTCCACAGCTTCCTACCTAGCTGCCACGCCTCCTTAGCCGACTTGTGAAGCTCCACCGACCCGTCTTTGCTACTCGGGTCGAACGTCTCCGAATCGAATCTCAGGCTTGAGAGAAGACCTCGGTGATGCTCGCGTACCGTCCGGTTCAGGGTCGGTTTAGAATCCGGTTTAGACGACGGTGGGTTAGGGATTGTTTCGAATTGGGGCTCTTGCTGCTCTGTTTCGAGCTTCTCGGGCCGTGAGAGAGAATCGATGGAGGCGGAGTTGGTGGTGGAGGACCAGGATTTGAAGACGAGAGGTATCTCGACGGTGACCATTAGGAGATAGAGACACCCTATTGCTATGATTACGCGGAAAGGTCTCTGCTTCCATAGTGACGAGAAGAGATCGAGTTTGTCGATTTTTTCGGCTTTTGATGATTTGGGTTTCTTCATTTCCTTGGGATCCAAGCAAATGAAATAGAAAGAAGCTAACTTTGAATGGAGAGGGATCCGAGAGTGGTGGAAAGTTCGGAGCTTTGTTCGCAGAGTAATGGATTAAAGAGAAGAGAATTTTAGCAGAGACGATGATGATGACGAGAGATGGAGGAGGAGGAGAAAAGGAGATCTTGATTCCTTTTTTAGGCGTATGTTAGTAGAATTATTAATTAATTTCTTTAAAAAAATTTAAATATATAGATTTTTGATTTATATATATAGTCTACTCATATATTTATCTTAATTAAATAGCTTTTTCAACAACATTATAGCATCTATAATTGCTGTGCAGATACAAATTCGGAAATCTTGATCATACAAATTCAACAACATTAAATGTGACACGTGTGGTACAAACCCATAAAAGTATTTTACGAAGGATATTTCAATGGATTTTATGACTAATAAATAAAATAAAATTAGAAAATTAGATGGATTTTTCAAATAAAAATTCATAAATTAAGATTTTTCCAGGGTATTTGACTTTGTTTCAATGATTCATAATTTTATACACTGTCATAATTTTAAATTTAGTTAAATAACTAAACTATACTTTTTCCGTTTCAAAAAAAAATACATATTCAAGAGAATTTTTTTGTTTCAAAAAAATACATATATTATATTTTTAATACAATTTTATCAACCTATAATGAGAAATTGTAAAGTTCAAGAATATTAATTATATTTTTTTAAAGTTTTATTGATTTAAAAATATAAGAAATATAAAATTACAAAAAACTATGCAATTATACCTAAATTTTAATATATTTTATTAAAAAGTGTGAAAATTCTAAAACATATATTATTTTGAAACAAATGGAGTATTAAATATTACTAAGCAAGATGCTGATATGAGTTTTTAGTAATTAATAATGTTTTAATAATACCGGTTTGGACCAATTATCCAACCATTAGAAAATTTGAAGGCTAGAACCCATTTCTGCATATATCCTACTATATAAAAGGGACTAAATTCAAGGCTTTTGAGACTATCCACCTCAGCCAAAATATTCTCATCCAAAAAGAATTAAAAATAAATGTCATTTAGAAAATAATTAACTAATATAAAACTTTTGATATTTCTAAAAATTTCAAATTTGTAACTGCTAATTTATTAATAGAATCATATATCTATATTGAATTATGTTCTATTTTTAATCGTTACTTTAAGAGTAAATAAATTATTAATTTATAATATATATATAGTTTATAACTTTATATTGTAGTTATAAATAAAGAGAAAATAACCGGGAAAGGTGAAGAAGCTCATATAAAATTATGTAATTAAAATGGTAAAATGGTGAATATGATGAAGTGAATTTAAGAAAATTTGTTGTACAAATTATGGTGCTTTCTTCGTCCACTATAATGATTTAAAATAATATATATTCATATAAATAAGTCAATATTTGTTGTTTTTTTTTGTAAGATATTAAGATTATCATTTTCTGAAAGGTTACACTGATCCAAAGAGATTAGTTTGTGGAGCTAACCAAACGAGGATTATAGTGTTTACTTTGGAAAAAGTAATAGGTTGAACGATAGATGGCGTGCGTGTTTTTTCACATGGAAACCTGCACATATATTAAAATTGTAAGATTTGAATCATAGAGAAAATATAGTGTATATGACTGAAGTTGATTCATTCCGAAACTAAAGATGGCTAAAATTCTTCTTTGTCAAAATGCATAGATGTGAATCTTATATGAATAGAGTTCTCAATTGCTTATAGCAGTGTAATAAATTCCGTGTGTAAAAGAAAAAAAATATTATATAAGTGAAAACAAAAATTATGATTTTTTTCTTGTGCCTATAGGCTCTTCGCAATTTGAAGAAGAAAGAACATATTGTGTGAAAATCTTTGGCTCGGTCAAATTTTATCGAGTTGTTTATAAAACTGTTGTTATATGATTCATGTAAATTTTCAGTGTTGATTTAAAAGCCCAAGAAAACCCATCTACACTGACTTTTTGATTTTTTTCTGTGATTTAAATTTAAAAAAGATAAAACTTTCGATAAGTTATGTAAACCCAGAACAAGTATTTAACTTTAGAAAGCATTTACATGTTTCAAACTTATAATATATACATATATAATGTTTAAGATTATGTATATAAAACCTGTATAAAATGTGCTTAAATATGTTTCTCTTCTTTAATGTGTTAATTGTACTATATATAACATTATTTTAAAATTTCAAAAAGTTTATGTCACATACAAAAACTATCAATAAAAAATATAATTCTCCATCTACAACCAGAAAAAAGAAAAACTATAAACATATAAATTTAAATTAAGAAAAACTAACATTGGAAAAACAAAAAATTAATGTAAAAGAAACAAACCGACAAATAATATTATAAATAAAATAAATTTATAAGACACAATCCGCGCGAAGCGCGGAAAAAATCTCTAGTATTTGTAACAAATGTTTACTTTTGAAATGACATAAAACGAGAACGAAAACTCTCTCATATTTGTTGAGATTTTTATTGTGAAAAAAAACAAATAAAAAGACAGCTCATTTATTCATTTTTAAGGCAAACTCATACCAGATTACATTTTCCCTTACATTTTTTAGAGGAAACACATAAACATATGTTTAATTAGTTAACTTAGTCCTGAGCATGTTGATTGTTTTACCATCAGTCTTGAAAATCTTCTCCAAAACAAAGTCTGGAATCGCTGGTTTCGCAAGAAACAAAGTGTGCGGCACAAGCACCTCGCTAGGCCACTCACTAGCCACCACAGTCAAAAGACGAGCTTCCGTTTTCCCAACGTTCATCTCATAGTGAATGAGTCCCGGAGGAATCACAAACATGTCACCAGGACCAGCAACTTTGGAGTACAACGTGTAGTTATTCGTCAAGAACCCAATCAAGACCGAGCCTTCGACCACGATCCCTGCCTCGGTCACACCAGGGTGGGAGTGAGGCGGGTTAGCTACTCCGGCGGCCACTGCAACGTTGTACATGGATATTCCCATCGTGTTAAGTCCTGGAAACGTCATGAGGTTTGCTCTATTAGCGGCTACACCTTTTGGGTTTGAAGTGTTTAGTGGAGTGCCTAAGCCGGAGTAGAAGAAGTCTTCAGAGGTGACTTGTGACTTGCATGGGTAGCCAGTGTTGGATGGGGTAGCTTGGAGATCAGCTACACAGAAGTCTTGTAAGGGGTTAAGGTAGTCTGAGAGGGCTGGAGTCGTGAAGAGAGTGAAGCAGAGTGTAAGGAGGATTGAAGAAGATATTTGTGGAACATTAGCCATTGCTAGGGAGATATGATGATGATGTTTGTGATGATGATAAGTCACCACGGTTACTGTTGATTATATAGCCTCAGAAATTTGGTATTTCTTGGACTGACCTTATAACGAGATAGAATAAGATAAGATTGGTTTAAGGCAAACACGTGAATGATTGAATCTTTATGAATGTTGGGGCTCGTATTAGTGTAATTTTGTGTGGTTTTCATTTTGGCTGAAGTGAGTTAGGTTTTAATTGTCTTGATGTACACGCAATCACAAATATACTAAAAGAAAGACCAATCAAACCTATATTCCCAAAAGAAATAATTACTGTATTGTTTGGTTATATATTAACGTAACTAATTAAATAGTTTCAGTTCAATAATATTTGTTTCTGCGATCCATTCTTCTAGGGTGGATTCATCGATCAAATTCAAAATGCAAATGTATGAAGAAAAACTTTGTAACAATCAAAGCATGTTACCAAGATGTTGGTAGTCTAGTGACTAGTGGTAGTGTTAAAAGTTGGTTCTCTTGTATTTCAAATTTCTATTGGTACGAAGTGTCATTTTTTACGAAATTCTCAAAAACTTACTTCAAATCTCTAGAAGATTACATAACTAAAGTTTGGAATTTCTAGAAAAATTACTACATACAAAAAAATATTCAACGATCAGTGAGTATTCTTAAGAAAATCACAAGTAAACAACAACAAAAAAATTGTGTTTCAAAATCAGGCTCTAGTCTTTATGCATTTCATCTTACAAGTTAGGTTTCATAGAGCAAATCTGAAACATTTCAATGAATAAGAATAAGAAAAATGTTTTGAATTTAAGACAATGCATTAGAAGCTTGCGTGTTCTCTAAGAAACAATAAAAGATGTATTACAAATTCATGATTCTGAAGGCATAGCAACAAAACTACGAAGCATGTGCAAGTTTTGAGATATCTGCATTAGAATTGCTTCACCTTCACTAACTTCTAAAACATCAGCAATATGTTTCAACAGTTCACCATTTGATTGAAGAGCACTTAGCCTCTCTGTGATCTCAGAAAGCTCCTTTACTATATCTTCTTTGCTTTCAGTTCCTTTCATTTGTCCTAAGAATTTCGATTCTTCGGATTTACAAGACCCACTTTGATCAATGTTTGCTCCATTGTCCTCATGATTTGAATAACAAACTACACTGGCATTGCCGTGTTCCTCAAGAAACTCTTCTCTCACATCATCTTTATCCGTTAAACATCCATATGTCTCTCTGTAAGCCTCAAGTTCATCTTCAAGCTCCTTCATATCCTCTTCCCTCTTTGCCAATTCACTACTCAGAGACTGCAAAGCTTCTTGGTCATACTCTGCTTGCTCATCCATCATTCTTTGGCACTGCAAAGCCTCCATTTGAACAGTGGCTTTTTCGGCTTGTAGCTTTGTAATCATAGCCATAGCGTTATTGGCTGCAACAGCTGAAGCACTCCTCTCTTCATCTAACTCCATATACAAATCCATCAGTGACTTCTTGTCCAAGCAAGCCTCTTTCTTGAGCTGATTAAGGATGTATTCACCGTTTGAATCAGCCATGTCAGAAGTATTCTCTGTCTTATCCAAAGGGAGTTTTCTAAGAGGTGTCCCAAAGAACTTGTTACCTCCTCTTACACCACTCAGTGTTCTGCCAACATCCAAAACCCTAAACTCAGATTCATTCTCAGACAGCTTGTTGTAGGGAACCCTAGGAGAGAGAGCAGGAGCAAGGAAAGAACTGTTGTTCTTCAATAAATCTCCGCAACAAGAGCAATGTTGTTTCAAGCTAATGTTGTTGTTTGTCTTGTAATCCACCAGGTTTGTTGTTGTCTGAACAAGGTCATCGTCTTTCTTGAGCGCCAAGGCAAGCACTTGTTCGTCAATGAGAAGCTCAAGATCTTTATGCAAGATCCCAATGAGAGACTTATACGTGTCACAGTCAGATTCCTTCTCGGTGGCGAAAGAGAGAAGACAACCTTCACACATATGTTTGATCTCAGAGAGTTTCTTGTGGACATGGCAATACGCAAGGGAAGAGACTTTCTTCTTGTGTGAGTCGCATATTGAGTCGTTGTAATAGAAATGAGGGTTTCTAGGGACAAGAACGTGGTCGATTCTGGTGCAGAGGAGACAAGGAGTGTTGAGCTCGAAGAATCTTGCGTATTGGTTTGATAAGAAGGCGAGAACCCCGTCTATGAAGAGGATGGTGATGAGAGTCAATTCGAGAAGGGTGTAGATGAGGAACTGAGGGAAAGATCCGAGTTCTTGTTCAACAAAATTCTTGAAAGAACGTTTAAGCATGGTGACTTGTAAAAGAAGAAACAAGAACAAGAAGAAACAGAGCAATTGTATAATCATGTCAGATCAACAAAAGAACATAGATCAGGATCTCTCTCTCTCTCACTCTCTTGTGAGTTATGTTTATGATTGTGTTTCTATTTATGGGTTTGGGAAAGTCTAAATTAGTCAAAAAACAAAGGATGATATTTGGAATTGAAAAAATTTAGAGACAACAGATAGACAAAAAAAAAGCAAATGGGATTTTATGTAAATCTTTCCAGCTTAGACGTGAGGAGAACTTTGTCGTTGACGCTTAAACTGAATACAACCTTGCACGACCGAAACAAAGAACATGCCAACACACACATGACATCTACATATCTATATGATGTTGTTTGATTGGTTGATTAATCAATGGGAATTATGTTCTGTGATTGGAAGACTGTTGCTTGCAAAACAGGTTATGTACCTAATCATAATGACATTATTCTACGAATACTACAACATCCTATAGTTGGAAATTAGATATATCTTACCATATAAAGTAAATATAATTTAATAAGTTTTGATAGATCCACACGAGTGTCTAGACAGTATTACAACAACCTTCCAACGTGGAAGGATTAAAAAAAAGATGATGATGAAACTCTAGAAACCCACTTAGTCCTATTCTCAAAAACTCCTCTGTCTGTTATTTAGCCAAATACATAAACTTGAGTAGCTTAGCGTCAAACAGATATCTCCACCGCTCTGTTGAGGAGATGCTTTTACAATGTTTGGTTAGTGAGGCTTACACAAATTGTTTCTAAGTGAAAAGTTTCTTAAAATGGGGGGATATATTTGTTCTTATCTTAGTGACTGTGGCAGCTTTACTTGAGGATGAGCTGAACCTTTGTACTGCATCTTTCTTCTTATGAAACACAAGTGAAATCGTGCATGGCATTGAAAATCATGTACATATCGTTTGACGTTTACTTTTAAATTTTTAGATGTTAGATTTCATGTATACTTTTCTTTTAGAAATAGAGAGTCATTATGAGCATCACTGCATCAGGATCTAAAGACTTGCATATATCAAAACATAACAACATCTTGGCTTAATAGTAGTGTTATTACAGAAAACAAAAGAAAGGAGTGGGAGAAATTACTCAAGCTGCTCAATCATGAGCCGTGGATTCTAGTTTTCATTCGCTTGGAAGATGGAGTGTCATCATCCAGAGAGGAGACATCATCATGAGACGATGATGAATCAGTGTTGTTTTGTAGGATTCTGTTAGGATAAGAGTGTTTGGATTTATCTTCTTCTTCAGGTTCAACATTTCTGATTATAAGTTCTGTTAACCGCTTCACGTCTGCTAACTTCACCGGTTTTAGCAGGAAATCCTCTGCTCCTTCTGTCATACATCTACAAGAAAAAAGAGAACAAATACCTAAAATCAGATTACATAGTTGAGATTAATTGTTTCATACTAATAACAATCACTTACTGGTCAATACGAGGTTGTATATTCTCAGAGGACATTATGACTACTGGTATCTCTCTAAATGCAGATGACTCCTGGTAATAAAATTAAACAACTTTGTTTCTGTGTAACTAAGCTTCATTCAAAAAGAAAAAGTTCTCATAAATGAAAAATTCTATATAAAAAAAAAAAGTAAACCTACTTTGATCTTCTTGAGTAGTTCATATCCTGTTAGTCCTGGCATAGAGTAATCTGTCACTATCAAGTTCACCTTCAAATCCTGTTTTTATCAAAATTTAGCAGAACTATTCATATCAACTGATCAAAAGCAAATCTTCAAAGCTTTATTTTCAAGAAACTGACAACAAAATTTAGGTTAAATATTGTATTCCTCATTATTCAAATCTAAGTTTCTTGGGAGCCAAACCAGAAGAGAAAACAAGTCCAAATTTCAAACCTTTTTTCTCTGCAAGAAGGTTTATAAAGAAACAGTACCTTAAGAGCAGAAGGTGCATCGTCTCCATCAAGGCCAAGATACTGAAGAGCCCTAGTCCCACTCTCAACAGTGGTCACTTTATATAGTAGACAAACCCACAATCAAGAGACCAAACATAGAGGAGGAAAATAAAAAGATTTTAAGAAACGGTTTTGCCTCTTTATTACCTTTACAAGCAGAGATCCTAAGCAACCTCTCTATAACTTTACGATCAACAAAACTGTCATCGACGGCGAGAACATGCAACTCCGGGGAAGAAATTGTAGAAGAAGATAAATCTCCCACTGTCATTGTTCTCTCTTGTGAACCTGAAAGTAGAATAAAGAAAAGAGATGTTAGATATATAACGTCAAAAAAGGACACAAACATCAATGTGAAGGAAGACGAGGAGTTACATAAATAAGAGAGAGGAAAGAGATGGTGATCTGATATAAACATAGAGAAGAGAATCTTGAGGATCGGATCTTGGAGAGGGGAAAGAAAATCTAAATCGATAAGTGATGTGTTTATGTCTTGTCAGATAACGTAACATTGTTGTGTCTTCACGGTCATAATCTTTCGAGGGTCCCAATCTTGTTTTGATTTTACAATCTTTTGTCTGCTCTCTTTAATCTCTTTCTGACAATGACAACTCTCCTCTGTAGATTTTTATTAGTAGTAATCACAGTAACTACTGTCTATTAATGTTGATAATAATGTGTTTATGTCTTGATCCTCCTTGTATAGGAGTTGATGGCCTTTATTCACCATGCTCAAAACATTCATGTCATTTTCTTTAGAGACATTGACAATGCCGTCTCAAATTATTTTCTAGACCTTGTTTAGAAAAATATAGTACATTTAATGAAGTAGTTATGTAATTTTTAAAAGTTAACAGTATCATCTTTATATATTTAGTGTTTCTTTTGAAGTTACAAGCATTAAATCTCAAAGTATACCTAAAATTTTTAAAAAATCAACTTTAAACTATACATTATTTTAAAAGAAGAATCTAAATTTGTAGACTCGGTCTATGTTCTTCTCGACCGTTTCACTTGCATAAAAAAAAACAGCTTTGGACATTGATACATTCACTAAAGCTTCATGGGATAAGACACAAGTGATTTATTATTATATCATGGGCCAAAATAGCATTTACAGTAGGTGTGACTCAGTATATATGGTGGAATCTGGTACAAATTTAAACAAAAGATTCATGTGAAATACTTCTTTGGTGATTCTCCAGTAAACATTGAATCTCAGGGACATGGTATAGATCCACAAGGTTGGTTTCCTTTCTTGAGTTATAAGATGATCTCGTCTTGAACACTGACGTTGAGTGTCTTGTTTGGAAGAACAATACTGCTGGTCACCACAACCTCGTCTTCAACTGCAACCGAGTCTCCTGAAACCATTTATGTTTCAGGTTACCTCTATGTCTATAAGTAAAAGGAATGACTCTTAAAGGGAAGTGAATATAAAAAATAGTTTACCGAGAATAGTAACTCCAAGTTTGGAGTTGTAGACTCCCTCAGCCTGTGATCAACAAAGAATACCTTCAGGTTCATGATTGTGTAGGAAACACAGAAAGAAACATTTAAAGATCAGACTCTTAAGAGATGAGCAGAAGAGAGAAACATGCCTGGACACGAGACCATCTCCCTATAGAAGATTTCCACCCAACAATTGCGTTAGTCACCACTGCATTTTCCTGTGCAAACAGACAGTCACTGAAGAGAGTCAATCATGAGAGACTTTTACCCCTTTTGCAAGTCTCTGATATAAGAAGACATACCATGATCTCAACGTCGTCAAGGATGATACAGCTGATGAGCCTGACACCAGGCCCAACACGTGCATTTGCAGAGATTGATACGTTGGGACCAATCTGTTAACAGACCAGACAGAATGTCTTTGTGTTAAAAGTGGGATAATAAGAAGTTGCGTCAACAATGGACAAAAGGTACCTTTGCAGTTGGGTGTATTTTTGCAGAATGATGTATGTAAACATCGCCAATCACTATAGCAGTCTTTGTTCCATCACCACTAGCCAACACTTGGGGAGAAGTCAACCGGAACTGGGAAAGATAGAGTTCCGAGCACCGCAGCGACATTCTGAGCAAAAAGTAAACCAGTTAAGTAAGAGACTAAGAGACATAAACACTTGATTCCCTGATTCAGCTGTAAGAAATGAGACAAGGCAAAAGGTATACCCAGGAGATTTGATTTGCTCCCAGAAATCCAAAGTCTCATAAGTATATAGCTGCTTCTTCCCAGCTAGAGGTGAAAGGATGTCTTGATCCAGTCTTACAAAATCTGCTGGGATCCTATTTTAAAAAAAGGGTGAAAACATAACAATCTTAAGAAGATGATTCAGTTCAAAGGCTATGAAGAGACAGGTAGGCCAACCTTGTTGCCGGTTGAAGAGCTTCAAAGCTGGAAACACGTCTCAGAATTGCTAAGACAAAACAAAAGGGAACAAGAATAAGAGGGACTTTGAAGATGTATGTTTTAAGATGTTTGTTACTTGCTTTTACCTGTATCTTTCCTTTGAGAGGAAACATCTCTTATAGCAGTGAAAATGTCAGGTGTAAATACATAAACACCGCAGTTAACAAGGTCACTGACCTGTGTTTCCAAAATAAAACATTAGAATCAGATATTGCCATCTTGGAAATGATAAAGAGCTGAAGTCATCTCAGTGATATGTACATACAAAAGTTTCAGGTTTCTCGGTGTAATGAAGCAGTTCATTAGTATCTGGATCTGCAACCAGTTCTCCAAATTGGTTTGCTGATTCAGGAGAGACCTAAACAACCAAACACACAGAAAGTAAACTTTGATAAAATCCACAAGAAACAAAAACAAGACTAATCTTATTGCTCAATGGCAAACCTTGATCACAAGAAGAGTTCCAATTCCACCATATTTCCTATGAGCCTCTGTGTAGTAAAGGCATCAGAGAGTAAGAACAATCTTCAAAACCAAGAGATGAATCTGCGGCTTAGAAAAGAAAGTACATACCAAGCATTTCTGGCAAGGGGAAACTGCAGCAAACATCACAATTAAGCAGGAAGATATGAGACTGCAAGGAAGTCAGATGTGAAGAAGAAACACTTAGTTCATAAAACAATTGAGGATAAGAATGATTCAGTATAACAATAATAATAAGACTCCTTGGGGACTAACCGGGTCATCTTCCATGATTAGATTTCTAAAGTGATACAACCCACCAGCTGAGCCGTGTGGCTTGTCTTCTCTCAGATATCTAATATGCAGAAACCCAAAACAAAACAGAGAATCAAAGATCAAAGCCTAAAACAAATGAGCCACACTGAGACTTCAAAAGGAGGAGAGAGTTTATCAAAACCTGACAGGAACTTTGAGTTCATTGGAGATGGCAGAGACATAAAGTGCAAACTCCCTTTCCTCATAGAAACCAACAAGATAGATTTGAGCCAAGTTTGGAATCTGCAGACAATTAAGGATTGCTATCATTTATTTATTGATCTGAAGTTGAAACTGAAGTGAAGAAACTTACCCTTTTACAAGCTGAGATTGGATGATGCACCATAGGTTGTCCGGCAATAGGAAACAGAGGCTTTGGAATATTCAGGGACAGTGGTCGAAATCGAGTACCTGTGGTGGATCCCAAGATTCGAACAGAATCAGAACACATAAACTATTCAGACCAGAATTGTCTGCAGAGACACTAACGATAAAAAGGAAAGAAACACATTGTAATGTGCTCAAACATAAATCCACATCTAAAGGTACTGTTTAAGATCAAAGGAGATTTCTCAGGCATTCGCTATTACCTTTGGTTGGACCACCGACCATGATCACAGCCACCACTTTCTCCTCCATTGAGCTTCCCATTTTTCTCAAAATTCAGACAATAACGAATCCCCAAATGCACAAATCTTTAAGCAGAGAGAGACCCACAAAACCTCAGAGTTCTTTCTTAAGCACTAATATCACCAATGTTCTATTACAAAGCAAGAAATGGGCACCGCAGGATCAGAATTCAGACAATAAAGAAAAGATCTAACGGTAGGAGAAATTGACAAAGAAAGGAGAGAAGATGTAATCGAAAGTGTCACCTAGTAAGTAAGGGACAGTGGTTTATCTCGAGATGAGATAGATCTAAGGAGAGCTGTACTGTTATGGTAATGGGTCCAAGTCACACTCTAAAAGGATAAGCACCAGAAAATCCCCACACACCTCTCTGTCTCTCTCTTCTTTATCCTTTTTTATCTTCTTCCCCTTTCAGATTTGTTTAATATAAAACGCTTTTTCTAAGCAAATACTACCGACTTTGAATTAAATGCCATGTGAGTTTCAAACTTTGTTGCGACTTGAAGGTTACATAAAATGGTGCATGTTCTTTGATATACATGATATCTCTGCACCAGATCCCTAAAATGGTGCCTCAATGCACAACAAAAGCGAATCACCAAAGCTGACTTTATTCATATCGTCTTTAATTATACTCAAAAGGTTCCACAACTAGACAGACTGATTTTAAAAAAGAAAAAGCACACAGATGGACAACACAGACACAGCATTTGGTTTTCCGTTTTCATGACAACGTATTCATCATTACTTAGCAAGGGGGTTTGTACCATCCCCATGGGTCGTTTGATGTGTAGAGCGTCACTTGCTTCACACTCAAGTAGTTATCAAGTCCCCTGCACAAACAACACACAAGAAACCAACCAAACCCAAGACTTGTTCAGATACCAAGCCATCAAGTGATTTAGGTCCTTAACAATAAGATTCGTTTTATAATAGAGAGTATGTACCATTCTCCTAATTCGCGTCCAAACCCACTGCGTTTGACTCCACCCCATGGAGCTTGAGTAAAGCAAGGCTGTGAGCAGTTAATCCACACAATCCCAGCTTCAAAGTCCTAACAAAAGTAGAACCCGAGTATTGATTTGTGTTACTAGATGGTATTGTAAGAGACTACAAAAGAATCTGAAAATGGTTTAAGAAACAAGCACTAACCTGGCTTACGCGGTCACACCTTTCTGCATCATTAGATATTACTGCAGCTCCTAATCCGTAACTATCATTTATCAAAGATTTTCAGTCACAAAAGATCTTAATTAAGAAAGAAGTTTAGTCTAGGACAAGATCTTACTGGGAATCATTTGCTAGCTCAATTGCCTCATCCTCACTGGAGAATGTTTTCACGCAAAGAACAGGCCCAAAAACTTCTTCTCTCCAAATTTGCATTGAAGTGGTTACATCAGTTATGATGGTTGGTTCGATGAAGAAGCCCTTTTTCAGATGCTGTGAGATGTATATGTGATGTAGAGGTCAGCATCATAGCCTGGAAGAAACTGCATCAAGGATATGAAAGAAAGGGAGAGATAAAATAAATACCTCAGGTCGGGAACCCCCATGTAAAATCGTTGCCCCTTCACTTTTAGCCGTTGAGATAAACTTCAAAATTTTCTCGTACTGCAACATTCACATTTGTCAGCTCTCATTCGGATCATAACAATCCAGATGAAACATGATATGGCTTTTACCTGCCCTTCGCTGACAACAGGACCAAGCCTGCATCCTTCTTCCAAGGGGTCAGAAACTTTAATGTTCTTGCTCCATTTTACAAGTTTTTCTATGAATTCAGATGCGATGTTTTCCTAGGATTCAAAATATAAAATTGAAATGTCATAAGGCATATATTCATAAATTACACACAAGAATCGGCAATTGTATCCAGCAGTGACTTATTCCTGTTGGCAATAACCACCCAAAAGGTTTGGTCTGAGATAATTATCATTGTTATGGACCTCTATCGAAACATCTTATTGTATAATTTGGAATATTCACTTCTTCAGCTACGGCATGTAGTTCATGTTCACACAAAAAAGCAAGCAGAAGATAATGAAACACATGGTTGGCACTTACATGAACAAGAAGGCGGGAAGTTGCACTGCAGATCTGACCATTTGTCCAGAAGCAACCGAAGAGAGCCCATTCAGCAGCTATTCAGATCATTAACAGGAGTCAAAACATACTAAGCTTTCATTTCAAAGCTTCACCGGATCCAATTCATGTCTACTCATCATAAAACCAATCTATATCAATACCGTTAAATTACTTTTCGTGACACTCACCTTTGTCAAGATCAACATCATCGAACACAATGAGAGGGCTCTTCCCACCCAGCTCCATCGAAACAGGCTGCAAACAAGGCCACGAAAGTTGTGTCACTTACATTGTTTGATGAAGAGTGGAAAAAAAATATATAGCACAAAAATCAGAAATTTGAATTACCTTCACCAACTGAGCAGCAGCTGTCATGACCTTACTTCCCGTGGCAAAACTTCCGGTAAAAGCAATCTGCCAAGAAACAATGACTTTTGCATTTTAAGTTCTAAGAAACCGCACACATTAAACTACAATGATGGTTTAATCAGTAGCCCTTTTAGTCAAATTGAATTATGTTTGATGTATGCCTCAAAGACCAATACCTTGTCCACACTGGGATGCGATGCCAATGGAGCACCAGCTTCCGAACCATATCCTGTAAGAACGTTGAGGACACCAGGAGGAAGACCAACTTCACGACAGATATCAGCAAGCTCCAAACAAGTGCTGAAGTTAAAAAACCATAACACAAATGAGAGCTCAAAGAAGGACCGACCAATGCAGAAGCATAACAACGAAATACACAGTTCACTTACACTGATGCAAGCTCTGATGGCTTGAGAACCGCAGTACATCCTGCAGCAAGTGAAGGAGCCACCTTCCAAACAGCCATCAGAAGGGGGTAATTCCTACAGCATCAAACCAAGTTTAAAAGCATAGGTGTGATCCAAAACAAGTGAACCCACCACCAAAGAAAGGAAACTGATAGTTACCAAGGAGTGATGAGTCCCACAACTCCAATAGGTTGCTTGAGAACATAACTCTTAAAAGTCTCCATGGGAAGCGAAACAGGCGCTTTCTGCTTAGCATCTAAACCTTCAGCAAGGTCAGCATAAAACTCAAAACACCCAGCAACATCCTCCTGCAGCCCATCAAACAAAACCAACATTAAGATCCAAAAAACCCTTCAAAAAAATCCCGACTTTAACCAAAAAAGAAGAGAGCAAAGAGTACCATGTCCCAGACAGTCTCATCCAATGGTTTACCACTATCAAGCGACTCAAGCGTAGCCAGATGCGACTTCCTCTCAGTCACCTAAACAAAAACAGAGGCTTGAAAGATAACTCAACAACACACACTGATAGAAAAAAGCATAATATATATATCATTACCTTAGCGGCAATAGCGCGTAGATACTTAGCACGAAGAGCTCCTGGTGCTTTGGCCCAATCTTTACCTTTGTTCCTTGAGAAAGCCCTTCGAGCAGCGTTGACTGCAACCTCCACATCCTCCTTTGTAGCCGCGGGGATATCACCTAACACATACACACACGCAACTCGAGATCTGGTTCCAATCGATTACAAGAATGAACTAGGGTTTTGTTAAATACCAATGACATCTTGGGTTGCTGGATTGACGATTGGGATGCGATTCTTCAAGATTGGCGCTCTCCATTCGCCGTCGATGAACAGCTGGCGAGTTGGCATCGGAATCGCCATGATGTTATCTGAATCTCACTTTCTAGTTCGTTCACTGAAGATGGGGGAGACTCGAAGTTGATGATGCTTTCTCTCTTACTTGCACGCACTTCTATATAATTTATTTGTCTAAAGATACGTCTCCTCTCTTGTGGCTGACACATGATTCATTTCACTCGAACTTTCTATTTTTTTAATTAGATTTGATTAAGACAGCAACAACAACTACAGTTAATGGCCAAGTACGCAAATCAAATCTGTGTCACATGTTTTTGTTAAACCATCTACATAATAATTCTGTAGTTTTGATTTGCGCATGTTACCATTGAACTTGTCTTTACATGGTTGATGCTCTGTCACTGTCAAAATTTTCTATTTTTTTTTCTAATGGTAAATTAATTTTCATATAAAGTTATTACTACCTTATTTCAGTTTGTTACCAAGTCTCTCCATTTGGAATTTGTCTGTTGCTGATTGTTTAGCTGGAAGTCATACTTATGTTTTATATTCAACTTTTATATAAAGTTTTGTTTTTGACAGTTTTAATACGTCTAAAACGAAAAGATAAGCCGACAAAGCCGAAGGAAGGATGAACTTTCGATCGAAATCTATATTTTACAACAGAAAAACAAGTTAAATTTTTTCGTCTAAAAGTTTTGCAAGAAAGAGAGAAGAGAGACACTGTCGCAGTTATATGTTATATTTATGCTAAATAGTTTTCATTTTTGTTCCGGTGAAGAACATTTTTTTAATTTAGTAGTAACAAAAGTCAAGCAATGATGTTTAACGTGGAAACTCTATTTGCCTAGAAGAGGGTGCAGTAACTATCCCATAATTAGGAACACTTGTTTGTTTACCATGAAGTTGATGATTCTCTCTCACACTTGCATGCACTTCTATATATGTTCGAGTAGGATGATGCATCTTATGATCTCTGGTGTTGACACATAAATTGGTTCATTTCACTCGAAGTTTCAAGTTTTTCTTGGATTTGACAGTGGCGGAGGCGGAGCCATCAACAACAACCAGTCCTACATTGAATGGCAAGTACGCAAATTAAATCTTGTAAAATTAATCAAATGTTTTTAAAAGGTTTCTTAATTTCGTACCATCTAATAATTCTGAGTTTTGATTTGCGCACGTACCACTAACTTGTCTTTAAATTGTTGCAGCTCTGTAACTGTCACAAGTTTAAACCTTTTTATCCAGTGAAATTAACTTTTATATTAAGTTACTACTACCTAATTTGAGCTTCAGCAGTTTGCTAGATGATCAAAGAAGATGTTTAAATTAAACACTAGTCGTAAATAAAACACTAGAGCTGAGATGCAAACGAATGAGTGATTAAAGAAAGCTTAGTTGTAAATATATTGGTTTAGACCATTTCTAATGGTGCTCTATAATCTCCTCTATAATTCCCACTAAAATAGAGTAACTCTATTATAGAGTTGGTTTTGCTCCAATGGAGATGCCTTATACGGAAAAAAAGACTACATTTTGGAACTCAAGCAATGTGGTTTAATTTTGTGTTAATGAATCTTGTGTTTGCTTCTCTTAGCGACTCCTGACACATTTAAACAACATATATATACAGAAGCCTTTTAGTTAGTGCCCGCATAAAACTTCACGAGGAGCAGTGATGCAGTAATCAGTAGACATAATACGCTTGTGGTCCAGTAATCCAGTTCAAGTTTTTTTCAGTGATCCGCTTAATCTGTCTTTATTCCACTTGATTTACTTGATACAGATCCCCTTTCTCTATTTGAAGCCTTTTTTTTTATATAGATCCACTTGATTTGAAGCCTTAATTTAAATTAGTTTCCTTCTCGCTGCTGGTAGGATTCAAGCTCAGGACCTAGTCCTGCTCCTCCCAAGACCCAAGAGGTTCACAAGGTCAACCGATAGAATAACCATTACGGGTTACTCATATCATTTGATTTTAAATAAAGTCAGTAGCAACGATATAGCATCATCATGTTTCATATTATTCTTATCACTATCTTTTTCGCTCTCGATGTAGCTCTTTGCTATTCTTCTCCGACTTTCCCATGCTACAATTTGCCATTTGATTTTAATACGAAAAAGTTAAAGAAAACAACGTGTCTAAAAATAAATAGAAATAATACGTCATCAGATAATGCAAAAAGACAAGCGGAATAAATCACATGGAAAACAAGGAACAGAACAGACCAAGACACAGTATCAGTGTTCCCGCGTGATCCACTTATGATCTGCCATGTGTACCTTCTTCACGCGCCAGTCAGCGCTGATCTCTTTCCTCCACTTCCCACTTCACTCCTCAAGTCCATCGTCTATAAAACCCCCACACAGCCGCAAGCAAATTCGAAATCAAATCAGATAACAGAAATAACTGCAAACTAAAACGAAGAGAGAAATCTATAACCGGAACAGAGTCCAAATCAAAATCAAAATCAAAATCAAACCGAACCGGGTGTGTGCTTATCTCTTCTTGTTCAAAATGGTGAAGAAAGCGATGAAGGAGGAAGAAGAAGAGAATCGAAACTCGTCGATGCAGTCAAAGTACAGAGGCGTGAGGAAGAGGAAATGGGGAAAATGGGTGTCGGAGATCAGACTTCCACACAGCAGAGAACGCATCTGGTTAGGCTCTTACGACACTCCCGAGAAGGCGGCGCGTGCTTTCGACGCCGCTCAGTTTTGTCTCCGCGGCGACGGTTCCGCATTCAATTTCCCCGATAACCCACCGTCTATCTCCGGCGGAAGGTCGTTGACGGCGACGGAGATTCGAGAAGCTGCTGCTCGGTTCGCCAACGCTCAGGACGATGTTATTAGTGTCCGGGGAGAAGAATCGGGTTTGTCCGAAATCCGACCGGAGTCTCCTTCTTCAACCTCCGTGTCTGAAATGGATACATCGTCGGCGACAACGCTGGATTGCGATCTGTCGTTGTTTGATTTGCTTCCTGCAGACTTTGGGATGTTTCCAGGGTTTGATGGCTTCTCAGGTGATGGATTTACAGAGATTTTACCCATTGAAGATTACGGAGAAGAGATTTTTGATGGATCTTTTTTTCTTTGGGACTTTTAAATATCCAAAGAAAAAAAAAATATTGTAATTTTAAGAGCGAGTTGTGTGTTTCTTCGGGTCATGGAGTAATCTGGAGATTTTTTTGTAAGACGGAGCTCCGACAACCCGGAAACTTGATTCGCTTACGTTGATGATCATTCTTCATGTCATTCCTTTTTTTTTCATTTTTTTGTTATTAATTAAAATCATTGGATAAATAACAAATTAAATGTATCAATTACGTTGTCAAATTCTTGAATTTCCGTAATATTCTGAAGAGTATCCTATGCAATTCGAACCAATTATTCTGAAGATAATTATTATTCGGCCCAAAATATGATAGTTGGGCCTATATCTTTAATCACTATGAAGTCCCGTTTTAAAAGTGGTTCTAGTGTTTTGCAGGCCCCAAGCGTAAATTAATGAAATGAACTTTCATCCCGCATTATTATTAATGAAAAAACAATTTCAACGTCAATGATTTTAGAAAAAGGACTCGAATTAATTAACTTAAGAAGAGAAACGGTCGATAAAACAAATGTAAGTCGAGATAATAACCAGCAAAAAAATTGATTTATGGAAACAACAAAAGAAAGTTGGGGATAAGATTCCACAATCATTTTCAAATTGCCACCTAATATTCGGCTTAAATTAAAAAAAACAATCATTTTCAAAAAAGAGTAAAACCAACTACCTGATTCAATATAAAAAACCACTATCTAAATTATTAATCTAGGTGCTGATATATACTCTTTTCAAGTACATATGAATTGGTCTATTGATATAAAACGCAGTGGTTTAAAAAATAAACTTACATAATATATATATATATATATATATATATATATATATATATATATATATATATATATATATATATCAGGTAGATTATAACACATAATATTTTTTAAATTTCTCTTAGAAAAAGTCTTGGATTCCAAAGAATAAAAATAAATATCAGAAATGGACATATGAATCTTGATGAAAAAGTGGGTCCTAGTGTCTTACTCACCAATGAAATAATAATAAAATAATCATTTCCTAAAATAAAATAAAATTCTGACAAAAAATAATAATAAGCCTGCTCATTCAATCAAATTCTGAGCCTGCTCATTTCAATAATAATGGGTATAAAAATAATATAATGTCGATCAAAGTAACCAAACAAGATAAATAAATACAAAAGTCGACAAGAAGATAAATAAATACAAAAACAATAATAATGATTATAAATAAATGGTGGGCCGTTCTGTATACTTCAATCATTGATCATCTCACATAAAATTCCAAACTTCAAAGGAAACCAGTGAGCTCAAGAAAAGTCTCTCTACCTTTCTCCATCTTTCTCTTCTTCTTTCAGATTATTTCCTATAAGCTTGCGTTTCTTGATTCTTCATTATGACACTAAGCAAGAGATCTCACCTAATGATCCGTAAGTTGTCGGAGATGCTGGTTCCGGGAAGAAGATCTGCTACCAAACCGGAAGATTCCTCGGCCAGTCCGAGAAGTCCGTTAGATATGAAATTTCCCTCGCCGGTTAACTCGAAACGGTACAGTTCCGGTGGTATCGGTTTAGGTATCGTCGCTGCGTTGGAGGACGGAAACATTGGGAGTAACCGGTACGATCCGGTTTGCTACTCCGGGAGATTCCGTTGCCCTGAGATCGATCTGTCGGATGAGGAATACACTTACGTGACGAGCCCTGGTGGGCCGACCAAAGTGTATTACAGTGACGATGGGTTTGAACTGTTTGAAAACGGGTCGGAGTATGATGATCGGAGAAAGAATAAACCGTTGGTTGAACCACCGGTTATCAAGAGACAGAATTGTAGGGATGCGACAGAGTTTCTGAGCTCTTGTTACTTGTGTAAGAAGAGACTTCAAGGCAAAGACATATACATGTACAAGTAAGTGTCTCTTCGCACTATTGTAATAAAATTTACAATTATGTGGTTTTCTTGAAATTAATTTTCCTTTTGGGTTGTGTGCAGAGGAGAGATGGGATTCTGCAGTGCGGAGTGCAGATCAGTGCAGATAATGCAGGACGAACAAAATGAGAAATGTAAATCGCAAGTCTCCGGAAACGTCGACGTTTTAAGCTCTCCTTGTGCCGGCGAGCAGAGTTTCTCCGCTGGGATATTCATATTTTAGGATGAGCACAATAATTCGAAGAGATGTACATTAACATAAAAAATGGTGGTCATTATTCAATAGTACCTTAAAAGAAAATAATTATAAGAAAAGAAAAAAAAAAGATTGAAAATTTTGGTTAGGTTTAAAGCAACTTGTATAGAAGCTTTGTTTTTGGTTTTGATTAAGGTTTATATGTATTAAACTAAATCAATAAAAATGTTTGTTGGATCTAGAAATTACTTGTATACATAATACTTTAATCAAGTAAAAATGTATGATTGCACAAGACTCGTGTCTATGACTCTATAACTTTGCGACTAGAGGACCTGAATAATTATACAATGAATCCTTGGTCAAAAATACAAATTCCTATGGTTTATTTATAAGAAATTTCTTACCAGTCAAGATGCTTATATATTTAAATTATAAGCTTATAACTACTAATAATGTATTGCAATCTTTTTTTTTGAACAAACTTATAAGTTTATAACTACTAATAATAATGTTTTGCAGTCAAGATGTTTATATATTAAAATTATACGTTTATAACTACTAATAATGTATTGCAGTCAAGATGTTTATATATTAAAGTTATAAGTTTATGACTACTAATAATGTATTGCAATCTTTTACATAAGATTTTTCATCTAATTCTAGATCAAAGTAAAAAATTAAATATCGCGTCCTGTCTGTCAGATTCAAGTTGATGACGAAAGTAAACTAACCTTTTAATAAAATAAAGACATGAAGAAACAACATAATAACTTTTTCATCATTCTGATTCATAGTGCAATTAATCCATATGGCCCCTTGGATGTGCAACTTGTTGAATCTGGGTCCCGTCGTCAAAAAGTAATTTGTATATATCTTTTTGCCTAAAACTGAAAAAATTAATTTTTGATAATAAAGAATCCACCATCTGACCTATGTTGTTGATAAGATGAAGTCGGGCCCGATTCTGCTCGATGCAACGTTTTGTTTGGTTCGTTCAAAACATTGTTCAAGACCGAACCAATTAGCTATCGCCAGCCAGAGTCCCCATGGCCTACCAAGCCTGGTCTGATCTAATCCACTACTGTACTACATATAGTTTACTGTATAAAGCTAAAAGTAATATATTAAACCATTTCTAATGTATTTTTCTATCTTTCCTTTAAAACAAAAGAATTCTATAATGAAAAGACTTTCATTTCAATTTATTTGTTAAATAGCATTTTCGATAAATATAAATAAATATCATTTCTTGCTTTATATATAAAGAGAAATAGTAATCTCTTTTTTTATCAAGAGAAATAGTAATCTCTAATTTCAAAAAAATAAATAGAGATGCCTTGAAATAGATTTGCTTCTAGATACTATTATATAAATAAATATAAAGATGGATTGGAAACTCTTAGTACTTCTGTGATATTTATTTTCTTTTATACCAAAATATTCTGGTTTGTACATTTTCTTAATAATTGTCA
Organism: Brassica rapa; assembly: GCF_000309985.2. Taxonomy (NCBI): domain Eukaryota; kingdom Viridiplantae; phylum Streptophyta; class Magnoliopsida; order Brassicales; family Brassicaceae; genus Brassica; species Brassica rapa. The sequence continues at coordinate 21,029,147 of NC_024801.2, read as the reverse complement.
AACCTAAAACACTAGTATAGTAACTAGTAGGTTCAAATGTCACAATCCAGACCTATGTGTAAATGAGTGTTAGTTTGATAAATAATCTTCAATCTTCTTAGATTTCCACATTTTCAAGAGAAAATGATTCCTGGAATTCCAATTCATGGGCTGAATTCAATGATCTAATTAATTTTTGCGAAGATAGACAAAAAAAATTGTGCAAATTCCCCTAAATATTATTAAAAAAAATATCCTAAAATAGTTAATAAAAGATAAAAGAAAAAACAATTATTCACTAATAGTGAAAAGTATTTTAATTTTAATTAATAATATATTTACTATACATATATATTTTATATATTTCATATATATATTTAAAAATCAAATAAATATTATTATTTTAAATTTTCTATCTAAACCCTAAGACTTAGACCATAAAATCTTATTCCTAACCCCTAAACACCAACCTTAAAAATCTAACCACTAGTTTTTAGCACTTTAATCCTATGAAGTATGAATATATCTATTTTGTTTTTTTCCAGTGACGTTATTTTCTCATTGTATTATGTTGTTTTGGAACAAAAACATAATTTAGGGCTCTTTCAAAATATATTTTGTTTTAAAAGAACACTTTAGGTTAGTTAAACTGCATAGATGATATCAAGAACGTAAAAAGAAAAACAGGTATTAAGAGTAAATTCATACAGATATACCGAGTTATTGGCGGATTGAACAAAACAAGACTACTAGGCGTGAGACAAATTTATTTTATGAAAAACATGAATACGAGCTTGATATCTGTAAAAGATGGAGCATCAAGAGAGTCTTTTGAGATGATCTCTCATGTGGCTTCTGGATCCACACAAGTCTTAGAAGATTACTGCAAACCTAACCCGGCTGTGTTTAGGCTTCGGTTGAACCTTCTTTCTGGTACGGTCCCTTTGATGTAATCCTGTAAAAGGTTCCGAGTTGAATATATAGAAACTTGCTTTAACAATAGGTTACTAAATAGTGGAGTAAGATGTTTTCACAAATATGCATTTACCTATCCTTTCTCTTCTCTAGGAATCGATGAAGGGAAGCTCTTCTAGCAATTGGGAGCTCTACAAAGTCAATAAGTAAGTTAGACAAATATGAATAAGCCAAAAGGCCAGAGATTGAAACAAAGTGGCCTGGGAAAATAACTTACCGGAAGCTAAAGAGGACGTGTTGGTCTGGATTGGCTCTTGAGCTGGGCTTTTTGCAGGACTAGGAACTGGCCTTGGGATAGAAGCAATCTCTTTTTGGTTCTTGGCTATGTTTTTAGTATAAGCACTCTGGTTATTGTTCAATTCAGCTGTGAAGCCGTTGGCATTTCCTTTGTTAGCCAAGTCAATGACTTGTTTGGCTTTCTCAGCAGGAAAATCATCAAACAACATAACTTGGCCGCTGTAGAATAGGGTCAATGGAGCAGATTGAGACTCTGGCTTCACAGGTCTGCTCAAGATTAAAAGACAACCCACCAAAAAAAGTAGTCAAATCTAGTATAATCAGATGATGCTTTATTACTATTTACAGATAACAAAACATACTTAGTCTCTGTGATCTTCACGACCTCTTCCTTGACCCCAAAGGAAGAAGAAAAGCTTGATTGGCAAGGAAACATATCATTTTGTAGTTTAACATCTTGAGCAGCTTTAGAATTGATTCCTGAAGCTTCACAAAGGAACAAATTCACCATCATGGTTTAAACTTAAACTTAGGATTATGTTTCAACCAAAACCAAAGTAAGATGACTTAGTTTCCGGTTAACATGTAACCGACTTCAAGTTGCTTGTTTCACAAGTCTTGATTTATAGACTCCTAAAAAAACCTAGAGAATCAAACAGAACTAACCAGATCTACTCATCTAGTTAGAAAGAGAAGGGTTTGCTTACCATTAACGTCAGGCTTGCTTGTCATCGAGAAGCTCAGATCTCCACAGCTACCCTTCTCCTTGAGATAACGACTCAATCGACTACAGGTCTGTGAGAAGCTTGGCTTCTCAGGTAACTTCGGACCAGAGAACTCCCAACACTCGGCAGAACTCGACATCTTTAAAGATCGTTCCAGATGTAAGAAAAAATAGGAGCAGAAGAATCTTTCTGCTTTCTTGAATTGCAATTCTGCCTTGTTCCCGAATATAAATTTAACAAATGAGTCAATGACTATGAGAATCTTTATTACTTTCTTAGCTGGTTGCAGATACCAAAATAAATAAATAAAATAACAATTATAATTCTATAATAAAGCATATAAAACACGTGCTAAAATAAATTCCAATTATATTAACTGTAGGTAGCAGTGAGACTATGGGGCTGATTGGTTTCTCCGCTACCACCCGCAAACGCAGCTTTTGCGATTGGTAGAGATTGTTGACGTTTTGCAACCACTATTAAAAACGTTACAAATCTCTTCAAACCGCTGCAAACCTTTTAAAATCGAAAGCTAGTTTTTGCTATCGTTTGCGGTTGCAGAGGGTTGCGGTTGGATAAATAAATATAAAAATATTTTCATTTTTTATTTAAATTTTAAAATTGAAATATTATATATATATATACATATTAATTTAAATTCACTAATAGTATCATAATTTATTTTTATAACACTTTAAACCAAAACTATTCACTATAATTTTTTTAACATTAATATATATACCTATATAAAAAATATACATATATAAAAGAAACAAAATATTCTTTTAAAAGTTCTAATAGAAATCTTCAAAATAAATTATATTGAAAGTATAACTTTCATTTAAGTTAAAAAATGCACAAATAAACATATATAATATTGTTATTAATTATATTATATTTATCATAATAGTATGTTTTTATACTTTTATAATGGTATAATGTGTTAATATTGAGAATTTATTATTAAACCATTGCAGTATCTGATAATCAACAAGTCACAAATATCCCGTAAATGCATCAATTTCTAACCATTGTACTAGTTGTACAAATTGTTTAATAACGCTATAAACCACAACCAATCACGTCCACAAACTCATGAAATTGCGACCGTTGCGTTTCAAACAGTCGTTGCCCTATATCGATGTATTTTGATTTTTTTCCTTTCAAAATAAAATGATTTTATAATTGAGATAATATCTACTCCAATATATTTATATTTATTTTTTATTTATATTTAGAGTAAAAATCGAAAACTGTTCTCTTAAAAAATAAACAATTATATTTTAGAAAAACATACGTGAATTGTAATAGACTTACCTCTAATTATTATTATTATAATAAAGTTAACTATGTTAAGATCCGCGCCTTGCGCGGAATGAACATTATATATATATTATATATTTATAACATTTTATGAAATAATAAATATATATTGAATAAAAAAGTCATTATCTACTACTTATATAATTAAATTGGTGCGAACATATAAATAAATTTTATAAATCGAAAAAATATTTTTTCTATTTGATATGATATATAATTAAATTTAAATGATAGTAACATATATATGATATATTTTAATATTACTATTTATTAGATGATGTTTTTTGCTTATATTTTTTTTATCATTTGTATCTGTTATAGCAAAAAGTCTAAATTAGTGATAACAAAATTTTTACTGTGGGATTAATGGTTTAAATAATTTATAATATTTTAAAAAATTAAGTTGTCAATATTTTTTCAAATTTTTTATCAAAAAAATGTTCAAAATAAATTTCAAAATTAAGATATTTATGTATTTTTATATGGCATATAGTTTAATTTAAAATGATACATATATTTATATATCTTTTATTTTCGATACTTATTAAATGAGACTTTCAACTTATATTATTTTTTAATTATTTGTATCATGTCATAACAAAAGTTTTAAATCATAGATCACAAAATTTGAATGTGAAACTTTTAACAGTTTTAGTAATTTATACTCGTTTTTAAAAATTCAAAATATAATATATAAATAATTTTTTTTAATTTTTATTATATGGTTACTATGATTGTTTAATTTATTTTAATAACTGAAAATTAATCAAAATCATTAATTGTCATATATATTTTAGCCACATTAGGCAATTCCGTAATCTTATTTAAGGAAATAATGAAGCACATTAATAATGAAGCACATTAATAATGTATTTATTGTGGTTTAATAAAAAGTTTATTATATATTTAGATGGACCAACATATTTCTCTAAGGATTATAAGAATCATTCTAGTGATGACACATGGCTACAAAAAAATGTTGCAATGCTTCTCAAATAATATATAAGGGATTTATTGTGGTTTAATAAAAAGTTTATTATATATTTAGATGGACCAACATATTTCTCTAAGGATTCTAATAATCATTATAGTGATGACACATGACTACAAAAAAATATTGCAATGCTTCTCAAATAATATATAAGGGATATAAAAATGTGTTGGAAATACTCTGAGTTTATAGTCCGTTGATGGGGGTTTTAACCCAGCGTATAGTCCCTTGGTTAGGGGTTTTAACCTAATCTGTCCCTCAACCACTAAACACATGAGAAAAAGGAGAAGAATAATGTACTATTTAATAAAATCTATACTATACTAAAAGCCACATATACTGAATTTATAGGTTGCCATGTCATCAAATTTAATCAACCAATCAGATTTTTTTTTTTGGGCTTAAAGCCACTTGTGACCAATATTAAAGTTTACGTTTGGGCTTTAAACTATTAAAACATAAACAATACATTGATCTAACATTGTTCTCTTATTTTAATTATTTTGGCCCAAACCAATTCCTATAAATCTTTTTATTTTGTTGTGGGTGTATTTAAAAAAAAAAACCTAGCCTCCATCACAAGCGGACGCAGAGAAAAAAAGAAGTCGTCTAGCACCACCGCCTCTTTTCTACGTCGTATCTTATCTTCCTCTCCTCTCCATCAAGCAGGAGTCGTAGCCCAATCCGTTGCAGATCCGCTGCTGTTGCAAATTTACGCCGTTAGACTCCGTGAAGCGGTTGTTACTTTTCAGACAAGGCAGATCCTTTTCTCCGTTGTCTGATTATATTTTTTTTCCCACAAACACAAACGGACAATTCTCTATTAAAAAAGAAGCCTAGGAGATTTTTCAGAATGGCGTACCTGAAAGTTGAACAAAATATTAAGAAAGGAGCGGCAAAGACTAAGATGGTGTGGACACTTGGAGCAGCGTCTAGATCTGTTGAGATGATAGAGAAGCTTCTCGAAGCTGGTATGAACATAGCCCGATTCGATTTCTCTGAGGGTCTCACGCACACCACCAAGAAACAATCAATAATCTCAGAGCCGCCATACGGAACACTGGTATCCTCTGCGCCGTCATGCTCGACACAAAGGTCCATACTTTTGTCTCTCTCTTTGTTGTGTGTCTATGAAAAGTACTCCCCATCATGGCGAGGAAAGCCACTTACGCCTGTTGGAAGTACCCCAAAGCAAAGGCTATCATTATCACTGCCAAGGCTGCGGTAAAACTTGTGGCCAGGTGCAGGCCGAGCGTTCCTGTTCTCTTGGTTGTTTCGATGTCGGAGTCCTTTAAATGGTCGTCTCATGTGGCCAGTCATGGCTTGGTGTTCCATGGGATCATTCCGCTGATGGGGGCGGATTCGAAAACGATTGGGGACATGATTAGTTTCAGTGTCCAAGTCGCAAAGAAAGAGGGAATCTGTAATTCTGGAGATTTAGTGGTGGCGCTCCACGTCCTCAATGTCCTCCAGCCTCTGCATGTTCAGTAGGCGCTTTTAGTTTAGTCTATGTTTTAATAATTGATACTAGATTTTGATCCGTGCTTTCAAAGCGCGGGATTTTTTTTCACTTTTGTTGTTTCCATGTGTGTAAGTCCTTCATATGCACTGCCCAAGTTGTTAACCAAGGCTAAATCCTTCATCGCCGCAAATTTCATATTAGAAGCCATAGGTATTTTGGTGAGGTCTGTGGTTTATGACCTTGTCGATATGAGCGTGCTCTATATTTATAATAAGTATGAGGTATTGTGAGGGTTTTCGATTTACGCCTTGAAAAAATGTGGAAATCGTAGCTAGCCGAATCATCGAATCAAAAATATCGTTGGCTTTAATGATTTGATTTAATTTGGTTACCAGCATTTTAGGAGAATCGTATATATATAAATTGTTTAAGTATTTATGATGCACTGATTTTGGTTAGTAAATAAGGCATATGGCTAATTTAATGATAAGGTCAAAATTTTGTTACTGTATTTTTAGGAGAATCACAACTTAATTTCTAAAAGTTGTTATATATATTGTTAAAGATTTTATTATTTTTATAATTTTGCTTGGTGAATAAGTTTATACAAAATAATTTTTCGATATGTAGCGTAGTAATATCAAAATGATTTTTAAAATAGTAAGCAGTAAATATTAGAAAAATATAATATATATTACGGTAAGTTATATTGAAAAAATAAATTTAAGTGAAAGTTCATAGTGTTAATTTTTCATATTACACTAATTTAAAATCTCCACAAATTTATTTACCCTAATAGTATATATTATATAATTTGAATGTTTCATTTAACAACCCTTTTTTTAAAATGAAACATTAATTTATGCATAAGAATAAGATAAAACTTAGGGTTTGTAGGTATGTTTAGGGGTTGTGTAGCTCAAAGTCAGATTGTAGTTATTTAGGGTATGAACCGTATTTTTTTAGGGTGTATAGTTTGTATGTTTTCAAAATAATTCTTGAATGTAACGGGTTTGAATTATTGAATGTAATTGGTTTGAAAAAAATCAACAGAAAAATATTAATTAATGCTTGCATGAAATTGTTTTGTAGAGAAACCGTATTGTTTTGTATTGTTTGTATGTTATTTTTAATAATGGCTGAATGTAACGAATTGGTTTGAATTTTTACAGGTAATTGGTTTGGGAAAAAAATCGAGAGAAAGACCGAAGTACATTAAATAATACTTTAATGTAATTGTTCTGTAGAATAGTTAGATTCCGATTGGTTGTAATTAATGTTGGATTTTTTTTTAAAAAAAAAGATAGCAAGTAAGGGAATGGCATTCTTTGGTAAATAACTAAAAAAACTATAGGCAGAATCCTAATAGGGATTTTGCTTTAATAGTATAGATTTCAGACGCGTTGGAAGCATATCTGTCTTATCCATCGTGTATAATAAAGTCTAATTCCTATAAATTACATAAGTGTGCTATTATTAATTATTATTATCTCTGTGGTTTACAGATCTTGAACAATGACTTGCAACTGATAAGTGAAATCAGAATCACTTGCATCAGCACCTTATACTAAAGAGGGTTATTGGGCAAAGAATTCTAGAGGAATTATTAAATTTTGTGATTCCATTGTTTTTGGTTTGTGAATTTTTAAAATCTATACTCATAGTACTCAACTTTGAGAATATCATCTTTACCCATAAGATTTTTGAAATCAATGTAATAAAATACATTCACATACAAAAACTCAAATTGAAGAATGAATTAATAATATACAAAGCACAACTTTAACATAATGCAATTCACAACATAAAAAAATAGAAACAAAATATTAAAAATTTAAAATAAAAATTGTAAAAATAGTTTTAAAAAGCACTTTCGAATTAAAAAAAAACATTTCAAAAATAATAGTTCAAATTTTTTTGGATCACTAAAATTCAGACACATTTTTACGACAATACTCTCTGTCATAGCATAATAGTAAGAATATTAATCTTTAACACGCGACAGAGATAAAAAAAAAACTGATGAATAAAAGTGTTTTGAATGCTACGTTTTTTGTTGCTTCTGAGAAGAGAGGATTTTACTTCCGGCCTTCCGGGAGAGGGAAGAACAACAGAGTATATTCCGGTTGCACAGTCCTATGTTTCTGATTTTAAGAGAGAAACACACAAAACTATATTCACAAGATGTAAGCTACACTTTTTTATTAAACTTCTAAAACATTATCCAAGTGGCTGCATATAAAATGAGTCAGCATTTCATATACTTATTGAGAACCCGTCACGTACTTTCAATGTTTGCCTTAAGTAATTATGCAATGTTTCCCTCTCAACAAAACTGAGTATAGCTCATTTCTTCTTAATTTGCACCGCAAATCCTCCAATGATATATCAATCAGCCCCAAAGAAAGAAAGAAGTGCACTTTCTATTACGACTGTCTACTAGAATAAACGGATATACTTTCGGCTGTATTACCTTCAACTTAAAATAACAAACAAGATGCTCGATCGTTGGGTGTAGTATTAAGCTCAATGGTTTCAAGATTTCTATAACATTATTTCATCTGATAATGAATATTACTTCTTAAAGTTACACTGCTAACATGCTTTCTTATTATTTTTGTTTTAATAATTCTTCAAATAAAACCATAAACCCCTCAGATTATGTATGGTTTATTTTTTACTCTTTCCAATTAAATTTAAAACGCTTAACTGTAAACATTAATAAAGAAGACAACAAAATCAGATACATTCTAAGCTCAAATTCTGTAGGTTTTTTCGAACAAAATTGTCAAACGATATCATATATTTATACTAAATCTTAAAAGAAAATTATATAACCACAAAATCCGCGCGTATCGCGGACACGGATCTAGTGTTTTTAAAACAAAGATATCAACCTGCATACGTAAAATTGACTCACTTAACACAAAACCTCAGTTCAATTAAGTCTGGTATATGTCAAAAAGGGCTGATCATAGTTTAAAGTTCATAACGTATCAGCTTTAATTTTTTTACTGTAATGGTTTATAGGTAAATGTTTTAAGCGACCAACTACGTAAAACCGGATCTGTTGAAGTCACTGTTATAGCCTACTGGCTTGTTGTATAAACTATTAAGTATTCAACTCTATGCATTTACGACATGAACTAAAGATAATCTCACCAAGTATGTAATTGGTTAGGACAACACGTAAAAGTTTTAACTTTGTTTTGAGAATTTGAGTCTGAAACACATTAAAAACATATCATAATGAACAAACTTTTTGATGGCAAATCCAAACTCTCCTACGTTTGCTCGTCCTATCCAAGTTCTCTAGCACATCAAATCTTGATCCTAAGAAACTTAGCTTAGCTCTTGGCTGTGTTGATTCCCACCACAACATAACATGGGGGAGAGCTCTTGTAAACACTGCACAGAATAATTACATGCTTTTAAAAACTCAGCTTCATCACTGTACAATGCATCAGAGAACAATGGATGGTTAATGTTACCTTACAGCAAGTTATACAAGAAAACGAGTTTTGTTTTTTTCACTTGTAAGGAGCAAAAATGATGCTGGAGTTATGGCCACCAAACCCAAATGAATTTGACAGGGCTGCTTTAATGCTCAATCTCTCCTTCTTAGGACCCACCAGCAAACTTGTATCCTGCTCCAGTTTCATCTCATTAGGTAAGTATTATTAACTCTCCCCCACCCACAGTTTTCTTAAAGGACACAATAAATGGTCTTTGTGTAGTATAATCATCTTGGAATAACAAAAGGACAAAAAAAATAACTTAACATACCACTCCATTGTCTGGATTCTCGAGGTTGATATTTGGATGAACCCATCCTGTTCTTATTGCCTGTAGACAACAACAGACAATTTCACCTCATTTCATTTTCTTGAGGATACACTGATGTGTTTTTATAATATTGAATGTGTTACCTGCACGGTTGCGATAGCTTCTACGGCCCCAGCAGCTCCCAGCAAGTGTCCGATCATAGATTTTGTGGAATTTACTTTTAGCTGCCAACATAGTGTGTATGAGACCAATTAAGGAAAGCAAACAAAACTGAACTTGAGGAGGTCTGGAGAAGAGAAAGCTACCTCAGGATTTTGGCCAAAACAGTGAGCAAGGGCTTGGTACTCCTTAAGGTCCCCAGCTGGAGTTGAGGTTGCATGTGCGTTTATGTAGTTTATCTGTTCCTTTGAAATCCCAGCATCAGCTAATGCTCTCTCGATACAGAGAATGACACCAGCCCCTGTGGATATAATAAGACATGGGACAATGACGATAACTCTAATAGACAAAAGAGATTTAAAACTAAGAGTTGATTAGAAACTGAGGAAGTACCATCAGGGCGAGGCTCGGTCATGTGGTAGGCATCACATGTGAAACTCCCACCAAGGAACTCTGCGTAGATTGTTGCTCCTCTTTTCTGATAAAAAAAAGTAAGAATACATTTCTTACAACTTTTTTCCATAGCAAGAATGAATGAATAAAGCTTGGATGCAAAGTTTCATTTGTGATTAAAGAGCACATAGGAAACAAGGGAGGAGAACAAGAACCAATGAGTTATATTATATACCTTAGCATGCTCAAGCTCTTCCAAAAGCAGAACTCCAGCTCCTTCTCCCATCACAAAACCATCTCGGTTCTGTTATGCAATCAAGACAAAAGTTTACTAAATTAGAAGATATATCCAAACACTATCACATGTTTTCTCACATTAAAATTCTTTCTAACATCCACATTGGTAATCAAGACTTGAAAGAAGAGAGGACAAGAAATGGTTGAAACTCACGCTATCCCAAGGACGTGAAGCTTTTGTGGGATCATTATTCCTTTGTGAAAGAGCCCTGCATGCAACAAAACCTCCCAACCCTGCATATATAGGTACACATATGATTAAGAAACATGTAGCTTAGAGTTCAAGAACAGAGATAGGAGAACGAATCTGCACCTATTGGAATAATCACTGCATCTGAGCCACCACAGAGCATTACATCCTGAAAAAATAGACATAGTCCAATAAAAGTAGAACCAGAAGAAGTCTACCAAACAGTCGAAATTTCCAATTTGGGTGGAGGATTACTTACAGCTTCCCCTCTGATAATGTGGTTTGCTGAATTCAAAATGCAAAAGTTGCTTGTTGCACAAGCAGTTGAAATAGAATAGTTTGGCCCCATCCATCCCTAATATACATAACCACAAAAAGAAAGGTCAGTGCTAAACTGCTGGTGGTGGATCCATATAATATTTACATAAAACATACAAAATCAAATCAGACCAGATCCATAGCAAGCATAGCAGAACCCATGTTTGTTGTGGCGAAAGGTACACAGAAAGGATTCATCTTCTTGTAAGAGATCTTCAGCGCTTCAATAGCATCGTTAAACACCTGTAATCAATATAGATTGTTAGAGATGCAGCGATTAGCAGGAAAACAATCAAGAATGTACCTTCATGCCTCCCATTGCAGAGCCAATCAAAACCCCACATTTGGCTTTGTTAAACTCAGCCATTACTTCATCAGTTACACCACCATCAGCCAAAGCTTTCTTACCAGCTGTGAGAAGATAGAGCATGAACTTGTCCATCCTTTTAGAAAGCTTTGGAGCAACCCATCCTTCAGTTGAGAAGGATTTGATCTCTCCTGCTATCCTCTTATCAAAGGTAAAAAACAAGGAAAGATATTCAATTAAACTACAAAATCAAAAGGGAGAAACTCCTGATATATAATATATGCTTATTACCGTAGGAAACTCAGAACAATCAAAATTCTCAATCTGGCTAATACCACTGTTGCCTTGTAGCAAGTTCTCATAAAAGGTGTTTGGGTCATGACCTAATGATGTCTCAACTCCCATGCCTGTCACCACAACCCTGCGCTGCTCCATAGGGGGTTTCTTGTCAACAGTGGCTTCCTTCTCCATACCCATTGCAACAGCCATGGCTCCACCTAAAAAACCCCACAAAAGATCATTAATAGTAGATGAGATAGATTAACTTAAACTAGCTACTATCCAGAAACCACATCTCAATGGCATTATACCAAATGGCAACTTCAAAATTTTAATATATATATATATATATATAGTTTCACTGCCATTTGTTCAGGTCTCCAAACTTTTTATTAGGACTCACAAAAGATGTGCTTTTTTTCATAAACACATTGAAATCAGAATAAAATAAAATAAAAGAATCCAACTTCACACTTCAGCTGAGATTCCAAGTCAGCTGCTTTAAGTCTTTTGCCCATTATGACATAAACCCATGACAACATTGAACTAAGACTTGTGTAATGAAACATAAAAAGTCCAAATTTTACACACAAAAACAAAGAAAGAATGATTATACCGGAAGAAGAAGTAGTTGCTCGATTCAGTTTCCTCTGTTTACGATTCAGAGAAAGGCTATTCGATCCGAAGAGGAGAGGAGTAAAGGCATTGCCTTTGTTGTTCTTGTTGTAGTGACTGCAAGGCTTAAACTCCAAACAAGAAGACACGAGAGCCTCCTGAACGCTACCGGATCCAGAGCATTTGCCGAGCTGTTGTCTCCTTCGACGACTCCGCCCAAGGGGTTGACGGGTATCACCGCCGCCGCCGCCGTGAGAGAGGGACATGCAAGCAGCGACGAAGAAGGTGCATAAGGGAGAAGCGTAACAGGAAGACGCAGCAGCACCCACCATGGCAATGGCAAGAAGAAGAAAACAAAATGGAGAGGAGAGGAGAGGCGAGAAAAGGGTGAAGAGAGAATCTAGCGGATTCACGAGAGAGAGATTTAATTAAACATGATTCGATCTCTCTTCTCTCTCTCTCTCTTTCAGGAGGCGTGCAGAGCGTAATGGAGGCTTAAATTCGTGCGTTGAGACGTCAAAAAACAAAACAAAACTTCCTGTTATTAACAACAAAACACACAGAGATAGCTAGACAGAGATAAAACATACATACAACCGTATCGATGACCAGAATAAATTTTTATTCATTTATTTTTAATTCTGAATCTCAAATAAATAGTATATTATAATTTTTTATTTTTTAAAATAATGCTATGTTTTGTTGTTGTTGTTAGTAATTTATTTGTAAAGTAGTTTACACTTTTAAATTACACTCGATTCCCGATTTCTAGAACAAGTAAATTATAACAATGAAAATGTAGTAAAATAGTTTTTGTTCTCTTTGTTATGTTAATTTAAAATATATATTTTTACTTTACTATCATATCAGCAATTGAAAAAAAAAAATTTGTAGACAATTTTCGTCTCATAGAAATTTATTATAAACAGTTTTAATTGTATTACTACGATAAACATTTTTTAGCAGGCAAAATCACATACTTTATTTTTTTATTTAAGTTGATGTTAAAATTTTTTGCAAGAAAATATAAATTTTTATGTAATTTATTTTCGTTATGTAAAAGTAGTACTAAATAAATCTAGCTTAATCGATAAGAAAAATAGCATTTTGTAATTGGTCCAGTAAATTTTATGTAGAATAGTGAAAGCATCAATTATTTTAAAAAAAAATTCATTAAACACCAAATAAATTGAAAGAGAGAGAGAGTACTATATAGAATGACCTGGAAGAAAATTTAGTTTCATTAATCTTATGTATTCAAAGCCTCCAGTCCTTGATATAAAACACTAATAACCCATTGGTCAATCACTAGTTTTTGCAGCGAGATTCCAAATCATTCGTACACCATTTTATAAAGCATAGCAATTAGCAATAATGTAGATTCATAATCGTATGCATATGCTTACTTACAGACAGATTTCGTGACATCGGTTTAATCGAAGGAAGGACACTTGGATACCAATATTTTACTTTTGTGTTACTCGTCGTATTGTGGCAGCGAAGTGTTGCAGGGAGGGGATAGCGATATGGCATATATACGCAACTGTTTTAACTTATATATTCATAGAAATATTCAGAAATACAACTATACATTAGGTGTGACGTACATACACTGACACACACTTCAGTTGTTCATAGATAACCAAAAAAAGAATTTTGAAGTGGTCCGGTGCTGGTAGCAGCAGACTATTAATAACGTAATAATTTCATTTGAAACTAGACCCCTCGAAATCATTAAATTGTTACAATTAATGTTCTTTTGACAAATGCATGTAATCAATAAATTTTTAGGATCCTACCAATGGAAACACACACACACACCAAGTATGTTTTTCTCTGTTAGTATTATACTCTCTCCATTCTTTAAAGATACATATTCTATAGGAAAAAATTATTCCTAAAAAATTCATTTTCTTCATTTTCAAAGCATGTTTTATTAACTAATTGCAAACTTCAAAAATTTTAATTGCACTAATTGATTTTTTATTGGTTTAAAATTGTGAAAAGAAGATAAACATAAAAGATTATGCAAATTTAATGTGTTTTATTAAAATGTGTGAAAAAACTAGAATATGGATTTTTTAGGAACAATATTACATAAAAATCAATTGTTGAATGAAACTATTGGTTTAACACCCAAGAGTTCAGGTTGTGTTTGTTATTCTTTTTGTTATTTTCAAGTAATAGAATAACAAAGTTATGAGGAGCTAGCGAAATGAAAGAACAAAATAAAAACAGGAGAAGCAGAAAAAATGGCAGCAGGAGAAAATGCATGGAAAGAGTCAAAGTGGGTAAGCTCTCTCATACCTAACGTTCGCACACCATTCTCAGCTAAACCAGCTTAATCTCCAGTTTTCATTTTCCGTATGCATCTGATCACTGTCTCACAAGTGGCAAACTGTATGATGACAAGGAGACCAAGTCAAGCGAATGTGAGAGATCACAAGTCCAAAAAAAAAGTGTTTCTTCTTTGACGATAGTTTATATACACACAAGAGTGTGTGTGTTCCTCCGGATTTTCAGTTACTATTGAGGTGATCTACAAACAAACAATTATGTGTGTTTCAACAATTTAGTGATTATTAATCCTAGCAGAGATTACTGGACCATGAATTATTGGGTTTGTTTGTTCCAACTCGAAAACTATGACGACGATGTTGGATCTTCCAGAGGAATTGATAGATGATATTTTCTCTAGGGTTCCCTCAGAATCTGTGAGAGCAGCACGATCAACGTGCAAAGCTTGGAACGGTTTATTTTATTCGATGGTTTGCAAAGAAGATGGAACATAATGTTAAAGTAACATCGGAAGAAGCAAGGGAGTCAGGTGAGTCTAGGATGATCATGATAATGGATCATAATGTTTATCTAAAGAGCATTGTAGTCAACGAGAACCCATCAATAAAGCGTCTAGGTAAACTCACTTGTCTAACCCACGGACAAGTCAAGATATCTCAAGTCTTTCACTGCGATGGTTTGTTACTATGCATCTTAAAAGATGACAAGAGACTTTTGGTTTGGAACCCTTGTCTGGGACAAACAAGGTGGATCGAAAAAGGACGACATGCTGACGTACGTGCCAAGTACAAGTACGCTATCGGGTACGGGTACGAGGAAGATTCTTGTCGTCGACACTACAAAATCTTGAGGTTTATAGTTCCTAAAATCCGAGAAGACTTTTTAATGGGTTTAGAGGTATAAACCTTTGCGGCCGTGGTGTTTCTCTCAAAGGAAACACTTACTGGTGTGTTGCAGACCCACGAAGACAGATCGCTCATACGGTTTGTTTTGATTTCACAAGAATGAGATTCGGAGGGCTTCAAAATCTACCGTTCGCTCCTTATCGGTTTAAACAACTCGTGATTCTGTCTTGTGTGAGAGATGAGAAGCTTTCGGTTTTACTTCAGTCTTGGGAATCACTTGTGGTTGATATATGGGTCAGTGATAAGATTGATGAACAAAAGGTGTTGTGGAGCAAGTTCTTGAGAGTGTGTATGTTCAGTACCTTTATCAGTAAGATCTCAGATGGGGGTTTCTTTGTTGAAGAGGAGAAGAAACTCGCAATGATATTGGAAAGTCTTCAGACAAAGAGTGTTGGCCACTTGTGTGCCCTTATGTGCCAAGTTTCGTGCAGATCAAGCCACCCAAAACTAGTTCAGAGAAGCGTCGATATGATAATAAGCGAATCAGACACAAGGATAAATGATCATATGAAGAAGATTTTTAGTTTATTTTCAATCAGAAAGAACTGTACTATATATGTCGTTTGAAGCCTTATTTCTTCTTACAATGAATTTTACAAAGGGAAAGTTTCTAGCAAATGCTAGATTATCGAGTCGAGACAACAGCCGACCAGTTAGCTACCGAGTTTTGCACTGGTTTTTCTATTTTGGTTTAGTTTTCTAGACTACTTCAGGTTTAATTAATAAAATGACTTTTTGATGTAAAAAATGAATCAGGCTTTGCATTATATTCAATCAAAACAGAACACATGAAGATAAAAAGAAAATGGAGGCAAAGGAGTGTACTAGACGAGTTGATGATCCAACAAATAATACAAAAAACAAAGCTTCTTTTAACAAATAATTTCGTGGAATAGCATAAGCTTGAAAGTGGATTGGGGTACAAAGGTGTGGTGGAGCAAGTTCTTGAGAGTGGATATGGGACTATTCAGTAGCTTGATCAGCAAGTTTTCAGATGGGTGTTTCTTTGTTGAAGAGGAGAAGAAAGTTGCAATTGGTTTTCAGTAAAGACTAAAGACAGAAATGAAAGATCAGACACAATAAAAGTCTTTGGAGAGGATGGATATTTTAGAGAATTGGATCTTGGAGAACCTTCTGACAAAGAGTGTTGGCCACTTGTGTGCCCTTATGTTCCAAGTTTCGTGCAAATCAAGACACACAAAAGTAGTTCAGAGAAGCGTCGATATGATAATAAGCGAATCAAACACAAGAATAAATGATCATATGAACAAGATTTTTAGTTTATTTTCAAACAGAGAACTAATTATGTATGTTGTTTGAAGCCTTATTTCTTCTTATAATGAATTCGATAAACTAAAAGAACGTTTCCATTTTATTTCGGTTTAATTTTCTAGACTATTTCGAATTTGAGTGATCAAATGACTTTTTAATGTTAAAAAAAAATGAACTTTCACTCTTGGCTTTGCATTATATTCAATCTACACAAACTGAAAACAAGGAAATGGAGCGAAGGAGTGTAGTTGATGATCCAACAATAATACAAATAACAAAAGCTCTTTTAACGCTTGGAGAATTGTGGTGCCTTACGAGCCTTCTTGAGCCCAACCTTCTTTCTTTCAACCACCCTCGCATCTCTAGTGAGCAAACCTTCCTTCTTCAGAGGAGATCTATGGTCTGCACTTACCTTCAGGAGGGCCCGAGCAACTCCGAGAGTAATGGCTTGAGCTTGACCAGAGAGACCGCCTCCATGAGCTTTCACAAACACGTCGTAACTGTTCTCGTAACCAAGTGTCACTAGTGGCACTTTAACGTATTGAAGCCACAATGGGTTGCCCTGAAGGTACTCCTGAATAAAAAGGATCATCATCATTTTTAGCAACATATGTGGGATTGATTCAAAATAATTAATTCACATTCACAATACCTCATTAGAGACTTTTACAATAATATCTCACTCTATTACCACATTCTCAACCACTTATCCTTAGTCTAAAACAGCACTTTAACATATTGTTACAAACTAAGCGCTAGGCATTGAATCACTGGTCTAAACACAACCTAGGATTCATCAAACGTAAGACCTACTTGTTCAGCCAATTTTAATAACAAGACTTATGTTATTCATTGCTGCAAAATTTATACTACTAAATGCTTCAGACAACAACACAACATAATGTCAGTCTAAAGCAAAACACACATCAGAAACAGCGTAAGCATCATCTTGTAATAAACGAATTAGAAAAGATAAAATGTACCTTGGCATCGCGATAATTTATAATAACTTTCCCGGTGCCTTCTTGGAGCACAACTCGAGCGATGGCGCACTTACGCCGTCCCGTGCCTATGATCTTCTGTGCTGCGAA
Source organism: Brassica rapa (assembly GCF_000309985.2). Classification (NCBI taxonomy): domain Eukaryota; kingdom Viridiplantae; phylum Streptophyta; class Magnoliopsida; order Brassicales; family Brassicaceae; genus Brassica; species Brassica rapa. The sequence continues at coordinate 21,011,545 of NC_024801.2, read as the reverse complement.
ACCTCCCGGAAGCCGAGATTTAACGTACTTCTTCAGCTCCATCGTATCATCCTCCTCCGCTACCTCCGCGGGAGCAGCCACCGTGGCAGTGACTGAGAGAGAAGCGCGTCGAGCGGATTTCGCCGGGAGTGAGAACGCCGAGTTTGCTCGGGGGAAGGAAAGGGTGGTTGGTCCCTGAGAAACTTGGGAGGAGAAAGAGAGGGACGAGAGAGAAGAGGCGAGGTTTGAAACCGATAAAGCCATTGTCGCTGGAGGAAGCTCGCAGGCACGAGGAAGAAGATAACGGGATGAGATTAGGCAGCGTCTCTCTCTCTCTCTCTCGCTTCATGAGCTCTCCAAGTGATGTACTCGGCCCATTAACGACTTATATGGGCTTTATAAGAGGATAACTAATGGGCTTGTGGCATTTCTGTAAACGTAACTTGTTCAACAAAATATTGAACTCTTTTAGATCAATTTGTATCTCATTACAAAGCCATTAAAACACACACAAAGATAAGTCATAATTTCTGGGTGACCAGTCATGTGTTATTGTGTTTATACTTGATAGCTTCATCAGATCAACAACAATGGACCCATATGCCTTAAATCTCGTCGCTAGCATTAGTTTGGGAGATAGAATCACTTTCTATATGGACCGCGATAAAATCACTTCTACTGTAAGTTGACGAATCAGAGGGAGAGAATGTAACCTCTGAACCTGATCAGTCACATCCTCATCATAAGGTTTGGTCTACTGTCACTTTTAATGGAATTTTCTACTTTGGTCAAATGATATCTTATAAATCAAACACTAATATCTACAAAAACAAAAGAACGTATCTTTAGTCTACTAATTTAATGATTCCAGTGTTATTTAGGACAAGAAACGGTAACCACTAGAGAAAAAAAAAATCATATTAATATTCACACTTTTTATTAAAAAAATCTTACATACTTTTGGAACTACTTTTTTTTTTTCCGTCAATAGTTAATTAGATTAAGGGTCAAAGCCCAACATTACAAAACACTAAACACATACATCCAGACCCACAACCCACCAAACGAAACCCTAGAGAAACCAGAAGCGATGCCTCCGCGTCGATCACGGCCTCCACCGCTTCCAGCCATCGCCGGTGATCCAAACGACGATCCACCGGGAAACACCATCAGTCACTAACTTCACAATCTCTTAGCCGCAAACGCTTATAATCCCGAGCTCACTGTAGTGGAGAGATGCAATCGGCATACCGAGATCTCATCCGCCTCTTTTCATCACCGGAGCTGAGAACTACATAATACACGATTGTTTGCAAAAGGTACTTTCTCTCAGCATATTTTAAACATGAATTTATATGTTGTTGTTGCCAACCTATCATGCATGAAAATAATTGAGCATGTGGTCAGACTCCATATACAAGAAAAACAAAAAAAAAAAACTTAAATCTAAAAATTTGATTAGATCTAAACTTTAGAGCATGATTAATGGAAAGTGATGTTTTTAGTAGAATATAAAACCATGATTAATCTGTACTCTTATGGTGGGGTTCTTAGCTTCGATTACGTCTCTTAAATAAGAAATATAAGAGCGGTTCTTAGCTAAAAAATATAAAAAAATAAAAAAATATTAAACCATAAATTAAGAATCTCAAACTAAGAGTCTATGTTAATCATGCTCTAAGAATCTCACCCTAATAACTCCTAATTAATCGTGCTCTTATAAGAAATGGTGGCAGCCTGTTGATTTAATTTTAAATAAATTAGGAAAAGGCGTTATTTTTTTCCTTTTTTGGTACAACTTAAAACTGAAGTGAAGAAGAGAAGAGAATGTTATAAGAGGTTGGCGTTGCTTGACGCTTGGAGATTGGGACAAAGAGAATGTTGTAAGGTGGTCGCAAGTGTCAGGTATTTGTCTTCGCGGCGCCTTTGGACCTTATTATCGTCACACGGCCAATCAGATTGCTGGATTTAGTATACTGTACACCCTACCTTCTCTGATCATTCCCACCCTCTTTATTAAGATCCTATCCGACCCTAAACGAATCCTTCTTTTAAGATTCTCCCACCATTCCTCTGTTCCTCTTTTTAACGTTGATCATCTCCCCCCTCTTCACCAACTGCTAATTTCCCCTCTCCAGGTACTTTCTTATCTCCCTCTCTCTCTGTAGATTTTATTTTTTCCGACAGAAGTGTGTTTCTCTTGCTCTGTCTCTTTAGTCTTTGATCACGTGGGATCTAATTTTTGTTTTTATCAGTTGCTGTATCCATCCACAAGTCTTTTTCCCAATTTGGAATACTTATTGTAATAGCGTCAAATCTTGATTCCGAATCTATGTAGCTGCCTAATACAATTGTTTACGTTCATTGGGTTTGTTTTAATGAGATAAAAGTCGAAGTTGGAGAAATAACAGATTAGTGTAATACCAATTGTTTTTGAATTGGAAATTGATGAAACTTAACAGGTTGAATAATTGGTTAGTTCATGTTCCTGAGTTTCACATTTCCATTTTTTTTGGTATGTTTCATATTCAAAAGTTATAAAGTTTGGGCAAGTAATGTCTTTGATTAGGCTCTATGTGTGATCTCACTATTTTCTTTTGAGCTTATAATTAACATTGTGGCTATTGCATTGCTTTACTAGCTTTCGGTTGGCACTGCGTAACATTTGATTCACATTGCTACAGTTCTGTTATCTCTAACAGATATGGAAGTTTGTGGGGACCCTGATAACTTAAAGAACCGCCCCTTGACTCCACTTAGGATCCTAAGAGGTCTCATCATCCTACTCATCTACCTCTCAACTGCGTTCATGTTCCTCCTCTACTTCTCCCCCATCTTCGCTCTCGCCTTACGTCTCCTTAGCGTACACCAATCCAGGAAAGCCATATCATTAATCTTCGGTCACTGGCTAGCTCTCTGGCCTTACCTCTTCGAAACAGTCAACGGAACATCCATGGTCTTCTCCGGAGACACCCTTCCCGTTGAAAAACGCGTCCTCCTCATCGCAAACCACAGGACGGAGGTGGACTGGATGTATCTATGGAACATCGCCTTGAGGAAAGGCTGTCTCGGCTACATCAAGTACGTCCTCAAGAGCAGCTTGATGAGGCTGCCTATCTTCGGCTGGGGGTTTCATATCCTTGAGTTTATCCCTGTGGAGAGGAACCGTGAGGTCGACGAGCCTGTTATGCTTCAAATGCTTTCGACTTTTAAGGATCCTCGAGAGCCCTTGTGGCTCGCTCTATTCCCTGAAGGAACAGACTTCACGTATACTACTATGTTCCTTATCTGATCTTACATTAATGCATAATGTGTTGCATTGTATGTTTTATGTTTAACTCTTCTCTCTTGTTTTGATATATGCAGTGAAGAGAAGTGCAAGAGAAGTCAAAAGTTTGCAGCTGAAGCTGATCTTCCACCATTATCAAATGTACTTTTACCAAAGACAAGGGGCTTTAGCGTTTGCTTTGAAGCTCTACGTAACTCTTTGGATGCAGTATATGATTTGACTATTGCATACAAGCCTCGTTGCCCATCTTTCATGGACAATGTATTTGGGACTGATCCTTCAGAAGTTCATATCCACGTTAGGCGAGTTTTAGCTAAGGAGATTCCAGCAAACGATGCAGAGTGTTCTGCTTGGTTAATGGATTCGTTTCAGTTGAAGGACAAACTGTTATCTGATTTCAATGCTCAGGGGCAGTTCCCAAATCAAAGACAAGGAGGAGAAGAACTCTCTATTGTGAAATGCGTTGCAACTTTTGGAGTGGTGATATTTTTGACAGGGGTGTTTGTTTATCTGACCTTGTATTCACATAGCTGTTTCAAAGTCTATGTTGGTCTAAGCTTCATGTATTTGTCTTTTGCTACTTATTACAAGTTTCGGCCCTCACCGTCTGTTAGCTGGTGTAGAGGAGGTTCTAGTAAAGAAGGAAAAGAACAATAGCTCCTGTTGTACATTACAATTTTTTTCCTTACACACAGAGAAACAATATAAAGAGTTTACAGGCAGAAAAGATTTCAAAGCTGCCTGCCTTTTTCATTGTTTAGTTTTCTTTTTTATCTTACAGTTTATTATCAAGTTGTTATCTTTATTTGCATTATTATGGTTGCGTCAAGCTGTTTGCGTCTTTTGCAAAAGCCACTGAGAAATTAGTTCTTCTTCAAGAAACCGTCATGGAGCAACAGAACATTGCAAGGAAGAGATGATTGTTGGAGGTGTGAATCTCTTGTGTTCAGTGAGTCAGAAACAACAAGAGGTCATTAACTCTTGTTGTTGATCGTTGCTCTTGCTCTTGCCACAGATTTATCAAACCCACTTCAACTTGTCCCATGGGAAAGCATATACATGTTTAAAACCGTCTAGGTCTTGAGTCCAAGTCGGTCTTCTCAACCCCATTACATTAGAATTTACAAAGTCACCAAAACAGATAAATAAATCGTATATGTCAAGGAAACCCCATCCTCACGGTATGTTTAAGTACTCTTATTTTTCTCCGGCACAGAGTTGTTTCAGTTCATGAACATTGATTCTAATTCTAAGTCAGTCTTCTCAACCCATCCCCCGGTTCTACTTTGCTGAAAATGTTGTGCCCCCTTACCATTAATTATGGGGGGGACTTTGATGATGAAGAAGAAGTCTTCGATGCTTCTTTCAAAGCCTGCTCACACTACGTCACTACCTAGAATCTGTACTTTATAAATAGAGGATCAATGCCACTGACATTCATCATCATCATCATCATCATCATCATCAACATTCACAACACATTACACACAAGAAACTACATACAAAAAAAGAATGGCCAGTCTTCACATTCTCTTCTTCATGTTCATTACAGGTAACAGCAGCAACAACTATCACATTATGTTTATGTTTTTTTTGTTTCTTCACTGTTTCATTTATATACATCTTTATCTTCCTTTTTAATGATTTGGTTTGTGTTTTACAAAAATGAAGGCGGAGTTGCTGTTTCCGCCACCGTCTTCACACTGAAGAACAGTTGTCCTTACACCGTCTGGCCGGCAACTTTCGCCGGCAAAGGCAGCACCCTCGGCGAAGGCGGGTTTCAACTAGATCCAGGCGCTTCCGTGCAGCTCACGCTTACCAATGAACCAGGATGGTCAGGCCGGTTCTGGGGTCGTACCGGCTGCAACTTTGACTCCTCAGGCCACGGCAACTGCGCCACAGGAGACTGCGGCAATTCCCTAAAATGCACCGTCACCGGAGCAACTCCCTCCACTCTAGCTGAGTTCACCATCCAAGGCGACTCCGGCAACGATTTCTACGACCTAAGCCTCGTCGACGGTTACAACGTCAAGATGGGGATAAAGCCCGAAGGAGGATCTGGAGAGTGCAAGTACACGGGCTGCGTCGCTGACCTCAACGCGGATTGTCCTGAACAGCTTCGCGTCATGGATCCGAACAACGGTGGAAACGTCGTGGGGTGTAAAAGCGCGTGCGCGGCGTTCAACACGGATGAGTTTTGCTGCAAGGGAGCTCACAATACTTCTCAAACTTGTTCTCCTACGGATTACTCGAGGAAGTTCAAGAACGCTTGCCCTACCGCTTATAGCTACGCTTATGACGATGCTTCGAGTACCTTCACTTGTGCTGGAGCTAACTATGTGATCACTTTCTGCCCCTGATTAAAATTGACCAGAGCTCCGGTTTTAAATAGATCGGATAGCTAGGGTTTTTATCTATCTTTTGCTTGCTGTACACGGGAAGATGAATATCTTCTTCCACTTTTTAAAGATTTTCCTAAGTATTGATCAGTTGTTACACTATAAGCTGTGATTTGTATTGTGACATATCTTTAAAAATAAATAATTGCATTACATACTGTTCTAATGAAACTCACATACTGCATTTGACTTGTGTCTTTAATAAAAAAAAACAAAAGGAGGGAGGAAGCTGTCTAGCATAGGTTTTCAGTAATCTTGCAAAAAACTTGCTTGCTCGTGGTTTGCCTAACGTGGTTAAAGAGACGATACTCTCTCATGAACCAATTACTCCACCTCAGGCTTGTACTCTCACCCTTGTTCCTGAAGCCATATCTGAATCTCATCGTTGCCCCAACTATTTCACCAGTCTCCTCGGATCGGATCGGATCGGGCAGCGACCGCTAAGGACAACCCACGCCCCTTCGTGATCAACTCCTTCAAAGATGCGATCATTTGGTTTCTTTCTCCCAAAGTAGAACCACTCTCGAGGGTTAAGGACGGGATGTGCTCTCTGCGGAAGCAGCCATGGCTCTCGAGTGTACAATTCCTCCCCCAGTTCCACAACCAACCCCGGAATCGCCACTGCTTTTCCTTCAATCTTTGGCCGGAGATAACTCTCTATGATCTCATTGTGTGAGATCCAACTTTCATCCTCGCCGTATCCGGCCAACATCGTCATCCCTAAATCAACTAGACGGAATTGATATAGCTCAGTTGCTACGTAGTGACACCGAGCGCAAGATCTCTACTGTATTTATATCTACTGTTCTGTTGTTATCTTTAAATAATATTTTATACAATAAAATAGAAAATAATTTATAATTAAATATTAATTATATATGTAATATTAATTACATATTTTAGACACAATAATAAAAAATATATATTTAATAAAAACCTTTGTCATATATAAATAAAATAATTTACTATGTTGATTTTTAAATTAACAAAATATATAAACTAATAAATATTCGCAAGAAAACTATATCCGCGATAACACGTAAAACATAAAATATATAAAATTGATATCCTTGATAAATAAAATATAACACCTACAACATAAAATATATAAAATTGATATTCTTAATAAATAAAATATACACTCAACCCCACATCTAGCTATGTACACCCTAGCAAATCTCACCCTTAAAATATGTAAAGGCCAGGTGGACGATCGATTATAAAAAATAAAACTGATTGTTAATGTTAATGCGAAGAGCCCGACCCAAAATCAAACCCAACTATACTTCCTTTTTAATATAATTAATTTCGAGAAGGAAAGAGAGATTCTTTTTTTTTTTTTTTTTTTTTTTTTTTTTTTTTTTTTTTTTGTTCAAAGGAAAGAGAGATTCTTCTTCCTCGATTCCAGCGAAGAAAAAAGCGTATTCCTCGTGAGCACTACTACCTTCTTCTTCTCCAGTCTACGTTCACACAATCTTCACCCTCACACCCATCCAAGCTCGAAAGATGACGTCAGATGGAGCTACGTCGACATCAGCAGCGGCTGCAGCAGCTGCGGCAGCGAGGAGGAAACCGTCGTGGAGGGAGAGGGAGAACAATCGGAGGAGAGAGAGGAGGAGAAGAGCCGTAGCAGCGAAGATATACACAGGGCTAAGAGCTCAAGGTGGTTACAATCTTCCAAAACATTGCGATAACAATGAGGTCCTCAAGGCTCTCTGTTCTGAAGCTGGTTGGGTTGTTGAAGAAGACGGCACCACTTATCGCAAGGTCAATCCCCAATCTAATTTTCAGATCTGAGCTTATCTCTGTATAGATAGTGTAAATCTAATGACTTTCAATTGAGGGCTTGAATCTGATTCGATCACAACACTTAGCTTGGAGCTTTCTTTAGATTAAAAATCATGTCTTTAAACGGATCTAATGTTCTAAAAAGTTAAATTTAGCATTTTTATTGCTAATCTCAGAGTGATATGTGTGTTTTGTAAGGAGCTTAATGGTCGTTAGGACCAAAGTTATTAAAAACATGTCGGAACCTCAGCTTCTTTTGTCTTAGTTTTTTTATTGATTCAAATCTTAATCTAATTGTAAATCGGTGTCTTCTTGAGCTATTAGCATGCTTAAAATCTTTACTTGAATCCAAAGTCTTTGCATTTGTTTCCTTTACAGCTGTGATTTAGTTCTGTAATGGTCGTTAGGACAAAAGCTCCAAATTACAGCTGTGATTTAGTTCTGTGGTCGTCTTACTTGATCCAAAGTCTCTTGCATTTGTTTCCTTACCGCTGATTTAGTTCTGACATTGTCACCTTTGTTTGTTTTCATTTGAGCAACAGGGATGCAAGCCTCTACCTGGGGAGATAGCTGGAACATCGTATCATCATTACTCATCACAAAACCAAAGCCCTCTTTCTTCAGCCTTTCAAAGTCCCATCCCTTCTTACCAAGTCAGCCCTTCTTCCTCATCTTTCCCCAGTCCTTCTCGTGGTGAACCAAACAACAACAGCTCCACCTTCTTCCCCTTCCTCGGAAACGGAGGCATCCCTTCCTCTCTTCCTTCTCTCAGAATCTCAAACAGCTGTCCCGTCACTCCACCGCTCTCGTCTCCGACTTCCAAGAACCCTAAACCTTTACCCAACTGGGAGTCTATTGCTAAGCAGTCAATGGCCAACGCTAAACAATCAATGGCGTCTTTTAACTATCCTTTCTATGCGGTTTCTGCGCCTGCTAGTCCCACTCATCGCCAGTTTCATGCTCCGGCGACTATACCTGAGTGTGATGAGTCTGACGCATCCACTGTTGACTCTGGTCATTGGATAAGCTTTCAGAAGTTTGCACAACAGCAGCCATTCTCTGGATCTATGGTGCCAACATCTCCTACCTTCAATCTTGTGAAACCTCCTCCCGCGGCTCAGATGATGTCTCCAAATGTTGCGTTACAAGAGATTGGTCAAAGCTCTGAGTTTAAATTTGAGAATAGACAAGTGAAGCCGTGGGAAGGAGAGATGATACATGATGTTGGTATGGAGGATCTGGAGCTTACTCTTGGAAACGGCAAAGCTCGTGGTTGACTTTGAACACTTGAATGTGAGAAGCTTAGCTATTCTTCTTCTTCTTACAGGTATCTCTGAAATCGCATTTGTTATTCAGTTACTATCCATATATGCGGCACATACCCTTCTCTCACCATGGAAGCATTGGAGTGTTGGTGTCGTTGTTCAATTCATGAATTTGGTTCCAAAAGAGCATTGTTTGTAGATAAAGATATGTCAAGATGTATGATCATTATGTTCTCTTACAAATGTTACATTCATTAGCGGCTTGAAACCGTTGTGTGTTGTCTTGTCAAATTGACTATTGACGTATTATGTCTTAAGCCCATTTTGTTTCTCTCAACATCAAAGATCCAAAATTTGCGGAACATGTTTTTTACAAATCTGTATTCATTATCGTTTTGTAAAAAAACTAACCCATAATATCATCAAAGAACTAGTTACAGATCTGTACCTGCGGAGGCTGTGACTATTAAAAACTCTGGAACATCTTTTGAATCAGAACCTTAACTGTACACTTCTAATGATAATGCACAGCCCTTGCGTATTGAACTAAAAGACTAAAGATTTTGTCTTCCTCTAAACCGGTCCGAGAGTGTTGAAATGGTCCCATGCTTCCTAAGTGATTCAAAAGAGTCACCAGTATCCTTTTCCTAAGCAGTTGAGACATCTTTGTACCCTGCAATACCCAAAAAGAAACAAACCAGAGTTTCAGTTCTGTCACAATCAGATACCATCCTCTTCTTTTTTTTTGTTTTTGAAGAGAAACCAATTAGATATTGTTCTTACTTCTAAATCAGAGATTTGATACCTGTGACCATCGCAAGTAGGGCAAAGACATGGATTGATACAAACAGGATCATACAACGGCGACCATTTTATAGTTGCGTCTCCTTTGCATACTTTGCATATGTAAAACCCTTTCCCACGACACGCTTCACAAGCCAACCCGCTCTTCTTCCGTTTTTCTTCTGTAGCTAGTCGAAATGCGCTCAAGGCTGCCGCGGACACCACGTTTATGGTCACAAACCCGCCAAGAGCTACGATCACGCTGTTTCTCAAGAATCGAATCGGTTCTGGTGGCGGCATCTTATATAGTCTTTATACGGAATTTCGTCGAACACCTTGAGTGCGTTCTCCGTTAAAACTTTTCTCACACCCACTACCTCTGTTTCACTTTATATATCGATCAGGAAGAACGGGTTGATAGTTATTTTCCCGCCAAATATATGAATACACACAGAAAGGTTGACTTATGACTTTATGAGTTGCAGAGTTTTCTGTGGCCCTTGTGAGGAAGAAAGAAGATAATAATTGCGTTGAAGATTATTGTGTATAGTTAGGTGCTTTGACTATTTTACCCTTTCAACGAAGGGAGAACCGAGATATAAACCGAGATAACATCTTGGGTTCAAATCGAAAGTACCTAACCGAAGTGACATTAAACCAAGGTAACATCATCCTCCTAGTCTTTTTTAAATCCTACTAAAGAGAAGATGATCACCATTTTGAAGCAGCAAGATAACAAGCAAAACAGGAGCATGGGCATAACTTTGAGACTGTTAAGAACCAATGTCACATTCTTCAGTTGGGGGGAGCTTAAAGACTTACTGTCTTGAGGTCTTGTAAGACATCTCTGGATCTTGAAATTATAATATATTCAACTGTCATCTTCATTCTGATCCTGAACTTGAGATTTTCTCAAAGGAAAAATTACACAACGATTCAAATCTACAAGAGTTTGACTAAACAAGAAGTGTCCGGAGAAACAAAAGCTACCGGTAAAACATTTATTTTTCTCGCCGGAGTGTTACAAAATACAAAAAATTTCAAGCGTTAACCGGTAACAAAAAAAGAAAGAAAGTGGCAAAACGTTTGAAAAGAAGTCCTTGTCTAAAGATTTGTTATTACCAAACAAACTCTCTCTTCTATTACCACACCCACTACCACCTGAAGAATCAAGCCCTGTCACAACACAATACTTCATCTCCTGCCCTGCTGTTCTATAGTTTGTACTATCAACCGAACCTCTCGTGGTCGGGTCATTAGAGGCAACTGACCTGTAGTACCAGCTGCAGCTCCAGGAGGGTACCGAGATGGAGAAACATATCTTCTCCTAAGATCCATGAGATCATCGTTGTTTCTCCTAGATGGCTCAGAGAAAGAAGCAGAAGAAGAGGAAGATGTGAAAGGATCGTCAGGTCCCCAAGCTGTGAGATCAGTTGCTAATATGTACCTAACACGACCCACGTGATGCACTTCTAGTAACGTCACTTCCAAACCATCCATAAAATAAGAAACTTAAACTAAGAAACGTTGGACCCTCGGAAACTTTAATCAAGGATTAACAACGGAAAACAAACTTAAACTAAGAAACGTTATTGTTCGGTAGATTCAATAATCAACAAATTCCATATTACTGATTTTAGAGCTCAAGATTATCAAATAAAAATTCTCAATCTCCATTGACTAGTGCAAAACTAAACACCCATTGGATTCTTTTTTTGTAAACAACAAGGAATCAAACATGAAGAAGCCTCGAGAGACATTGGTTATAGCATATAAAACCAAAAGTGAATAATGGTTAGAAAACCAGAAACCGAATGAATCAGTCGCTGCGACTATGCAAAGAATCCTCTAAATCAAGATCAACTCCAACACACTTCCGAATAGCTGCGTTCGCGTGGCACGAATGATACGAAGAGCAAGACGTCATCTTCGACTTCTTCTCAAGTTCCTTAAACCTCTCAACATCAAACTTGCGACTCTTGAGCAACTTCCTCTGCCTAGAAAGAAACAACCTCTTCATGAAATCTTGATAAGTTGGGTCCCTGGAAGTCATCAAGAAATAACCGTAACCAACAATAATGCCAGTGGCTGTAGTGAAGAAGGTAATGGGCTCCATCACATCCCATGAAAACTCCCAGAAGGTTAGCCTGAAGAAGAGTCCGATCTGAACCACAGAGTAGCCAAGACCACACCACAGAATCTTCCTCACTTGCTTATGTGCCAACACATCAATCTCTTCCTTCATTCTCCTAAGCTTATCGAACTCGACTTTAGCTGGATCATCCTCTGGATTCAAACCTAAAGGCACTGCCTTTCTAATCAACTCCACCACCTATAACAAAACCCACAAGACAAAGATCGATTTCAGACAAACACAATGAGTTTTTTTTTTCCAAGACAAAACATGAGATTGCAGCAGACCTTATCTGGATGAAGATAGACTTTATCACGGAAAATCAAAATGACACCAGCATCATCGAGGATACGAGCGAAGGCATGAGCTTCGTGGAGAGATCTAGCGATACCAAAACCTTGAGATGCCTCAATGAGTTTAGTGTAAGAGACAGTTTCATCATTCCCCATACAACCGAGCTTCTTCTTCATCTCATCAACGTTCACTAACCTCATTAGCTTCTTCGCTTCCGTTACAGTTATCTCCTCCGTTGGTTCCACTGTGAGACATCTGTAACCACCGCCGAGCCATGACGACCTTATCGGACAACTTTTACTGGCGGCCGTACGCCTCAAAGCACCCACCGCCGACCACATCTCTTAGGATGAAAACAGATATGAGATTCTTGTGGGACTAAAAGCTAAGGAAAAGAAGAAAGACGCGTGAGACTCGAATCTGAGAACGTGGAGGGGTTAAAAATAGTAATGCATTTATGAAAAAAAGAAAAGAGGAAGAAGCAAGAGAAGCTTTGTGTTACTTTCTGGAATTAGAAAAGTTTGCTCGACATTTGTTCACTAGCCGTGCCTTTTCGATTTCCCTAATTCCATTTTGTAAGGAGAGGAGACGTTCGAGGAGAGCTGCAGAGTCTTGCGGCCCTTGGAGTTTGTGGGTAGGTTTGGGAGGAAGATAGAAGATGTTTGATTGATGCGCTTAATAGTTACGTGCTTTTACTATTTTACCCTTTCAATAAAGGGAAGAACCTATATAATAAACCGAGGTAACGAAATCGAAACTCGAAAGTACCTAACCCAAGTATATTAAACCGAGACAACCTGAAACTGTAATGCCTCAAAGATCGTAGCCAGAACCTTCTCGGTTTTCAGACACTCCAAGATTCTGTCCGACACAAGTACTAGGCCCTAACCCAAACGGCACAAGCTGAGCTGATTCTTTCTTGGTGTGCCCAAATTTCAAACCTACGCGGATTAAACTCCTCTGCGTTGTCTCCCTGTGTCAGTCTCTCTGTTATGGTGCATCGCGATGAGTGATAGATAGAGTTGAGTTCCCGAGCTGAGCTTTCCTGAGTGTCATCGTTGGCGGGTAGAAAAAAAGATTTCCGACACATTTTCAGGAGTTGAAACAACATCAACTCCTGAAAATATGTCTTGTTAAGAATCAGTGTCACATTGCCTAAAGGACTTACTGTCTTGAGGTCTTGTAAGACATCTGGATCTTGAAACACTATAATATATATATTAAAAAATGTATCATTTTCAGTCTGATCCTGATCTTGACCACAAGAAAAAATTACATAACGATTCAAATCTACAAGAGTTTGACTAAACAAGAAGTGTCCGGAGAAACAAAAGCTACCGGTAAAACATTTATTTTTTCTCGCCGGAGTGTTACAAAATACAAAAAAAACTTCAAGCGTTAACCGGTAACAAAAAAAAAGTGGCAAAACGTTAAAAAAGGCCCTTAACTTTCGTTGTCTAAAGCTTTGTTATTATTACCAAACAAACTCTCTCTTCTATTACCAAACCCACCACCACCTGAAGAATCAAGCCCTGTCACACCACGATACTTCATCCCCTGCCCTGTTGCTCTATAGTTTGTACTATCAACCGAACCTCTCGTGGTCGGGTCATTAGAGGCAACCGACCTATAAGTACCAGCTGCAGCTCCAGGAGGGTACCGAGATGGAGAAACATATCTTCTCCTAAGATCCATGAGATCATCATTGTTTCTCCTAGATGGCTCAGAGAAAGAAGCAGAAGAAGAGGAAGATGTGAAAGGATCGTCAGGTCCCCAAGCTGTGAGAGACTCTTTCTTCTTAGCAAAGAAATGCCACGCCCCGAATAAAAACAGTAGAAAGAAGAAGACAGGACTGCTCCATAGCATCGTGTTGAGTTCTCCTTTGGAACTCTGAAGCTTTGATTTGTATGTAGCTACGTACCCTTCGCCTAAACTCATCACAAGAAGCTTCTCACGGTCGCTTGCTATCAAAGGAGTAGTAACCTTAAAGTTTTGGGGACTCGTTTTAGATTGATGGGTCAAGAACGTTGACTTGAGATCTTCTAACGCAGCAGGGAAGAGAAGACGAGGACCCGTTGTTCTCACGTAGTGTTGAGTCGATACATTGTATACAAACACTTTCTCTTCGCTGACTAGCACAAGATAGCCTTTGATGGCTTGTAACGCTACAGGCTCTTGTATCTGAACCTTATTCTTTGACCTCACTCTACATTTGAAGTTCGTTACGTCGCCGAGAAGCAACACGTGGATGACTTCGCCTTCTGACGTGAATCCGTAGGCTTTAGACCGCTCGGAAGCATCGAAAACGTACGTTCTCGCTAGAGAGCTGTTCAAGCCTTCGCAGTCTGATTCTCTGATCTTCATGCTTCTCAAGTCTAGCGAACCAGCGCCGGTCTCGGTGAGAAACAACAGCCTCTGCTTCAAGAAGACGAGAGGTCTACTTGTAGGAGTAACGGACCCGTGAACGGTTCTGTTCTCGGTGAAAACTGTTAGCTTTCCGGTGAGATCAGTTGCTAATATGTACCTAACACGACCCACGTGATGCACTTCTAGTAACGTCACTTCCAGACCATCCTCCGTGCCATCGAACTTGCCAACACTCTCCATCACAGCTGAACTAAAATCGTCTCCCATAGAGCCTTCTCTGAGTCTATGCAACAAAACGGCTCCGCTTTGATGCCCCGTCACCACAAAGCTTTCGTTCTTATACACGGACAAGTAAGAAACCATCGCAGTGATCGGTGAATCACAGTTGGTGAAAAACTCGACCAAAACGTCGCCGTTTCTCAAGAACACGTAGAGGTTACCACTCGAGTCTCCAACGACGAAGTACTTGCTTAAACCTTCGTGGTCTCTAAAGGGCAACACGTTGATGCACGTTGCCTCGGAGTTGAGCTTCACGGCGGAGGTGAACTCGAATCTCTCGGACCAGAAAGGACTGTACTTTGTCACTGAAAAGGCCTTCTTAGCTTTCTCCTCTTTAACCCCATTACTACTGATCTCGTTCTTCTCCTTAGAAGAGGTTTCAGATAACTTAGCGTCTAATCTAGCTACTACTTCCGTTAGATTCCTAACAAGCTCCTCGAGCCTATGCAATGCAACACCTTGCCTGTCGGATTCGCTGACGGTCACGACTCCATGAGAAGCATCAGAGTGCTCGTACGGAGGCGGATCAGACTCGGAAGCGGTTACAATCGGCGAAAGGAAAAGCAAGCTACACGAGACAAAGAAGGAGAGACAGAAGAGAAAGGACTTGCCTTTTTGAAGCCCGGCCATTAAAGAGTGCAACCAAGGGTAGGAGATGGGTCTTCTTCTTTCTTTCTTTTGCTTCTCTGAGATCAGGAAGTAACCGCCATTACCACAGCAGATCTAATTTGAGTTAGGAGATCTGAAAGGAAGAGGATTTATCCGGTCGGAATCTATCTGGAGATTTTTCTTTTGGAAGTCAAACAACGTTGGGGTGTAAGAAGATTAAAAATTAAGTTGTCTGATTTGAGATCTTTCTGTCCGAAACTCTCTGGTCTTCTTTGGTCTACGCTAAAGCTTAGGGGAAGATAAGAAGAACAAAAAGTTAATTATCTTTATATTATTTAATAAAGTATTTATCTAATTTTGTATTTTTTGTCAAATTTTGTATTTATATTTGCAAATTTACATATAAATACAATTTTGTGTATAAAACTCATATGAATAATTAATAATTGTATTCTTAGACGATTAATTAATATCCATTTTAAATTTAAAAAATACTGGAAATAATTGAATATAGAGAACAAAATCTATTAACAATTTTAATATTCATCAATAAAACATTTCTATAATTTGTATTAAAAAAATTAAATACTTATACAATTTTGTTCTTAGTTTGATGATTGTTGGATAACTTCAATCTATGTAGAATGAAAATTTATTGGAAATTTTATTTGAATAGAAAAAACAAAACTTGTTATAGTAATTCCAATCGCGGTGTCTAACAAAAGATCCGAGTGACTACGATGGATGATCTAATCTCACACTATACTCTCTGTAGTTATAGCAGCAACCTATATGTACTTTGGGAAATGAGACTTGAAACCGATCTAAGAAAAATGCCAAACGCACGGTCCTACCGCAGTGGCCACACAAACACAAAGCGACATGATCCAGCGATTCATATTCACTACACGTGCAGTTCCATTGCCACAGTTCTCTTTTTTTTTTTTTTTGTTTTTACTCTGTATATCAAAAACTAATATACAAAATCTGTAATATTTAGTTGGGAAAAAATAAGAATTGCTTTCACAAGAATACGTTCAGTTACCAGTCATTTCTCTTCCTCTGATTCCCTTTGTTCTTTGGTTTCAAGTTCAAAGGAGACATGTTCTTTACTTTAACCCAAACATTGATTACGTATTTGATTTCTGGTCGATAATTAAATCATCATAATCATAAAGTACAATAGTCCACTTCTACATGAACAAATAATATTTTAGAATAACAACTAGCTAGATTAAAAGGCGTTTAATTAAAGAAAAAGATTATAAACATTGGTCTCCTGCCTTACCACTCCGATTGTATACATTTAGATATTATTCCTCAACTAGTATTATTCTTCCACGTATACATATGAAGCACACGACCATAATGTATATCCATAAACACACATAAATATTCGTATGAGAGAGCATACGAATATTTTCACTCTCTTCTCTCTTATCCTTCTATGTAATAAGTTGTGTCACACAACAATGTAAACTCTTAAAAAATGGTATAAATTTTAACATTTACACCCAAAAAAAAAAAAATATTCGTATGCGAATTAATATAAATAGCTTGTCAACTGTCAACGTCCAAACCTAGATCAAAAGCGTAAATTCATGTATATGTCACATCAGGATATAAGATATTTAGTTTGGATGGATCCTCCTGAAATCGTGTTCTCACGATAGCTACGAGCAAGGAGCACCTTAGTTATATATAAAAGCCGGCCAACAGAAAACGATCAAGAACATAATCAAGAATAGTTTTGTAGTTAATCCTCATGATTCTCCAAAATCTACCCATCTCTCTCCCGTAATAAAAACTCGGAGAAAGAGGAAAACCCTAATCCTCTCTTTCTCTTTGATCATTCAAGAAAAAAAAAACTAAGAGATGAAGATGAGGAAGCTTTGTCCGAATTTAGACGATGAAGACGGGTTAGAGACGGTTTTAGAGGTTCCTGTGCCGGAAGAAATGTTTACCAAGATGGGAAGCAACGCGACGGGGAGGTGGAGGAATATGCATGCTCTTATGAAGGCCCATGCCGTCGTGACCGCAGTCGCTGCGGACATGAGAACGCCGGCGTCTTCGTCGTCGATGAGTAATGTTAATATGCATATGCAGTCGAAATCTGATAATGAATTTGTCGCGTTGTTGAAGATCGTGGGAAGTCCTCTTATTCCTTTTCATGTCCCTCTTGAATTTTGTCTCTCACGACCCATCAATGTCCCTTCCATCGTACGTCTATATCATCATGCTATCTATTTTGTGTGTTTTCTTGGTTTAGTTTTGCGTTTTGATATTTGTTTTAGGTTTGAATTTCCACCTGGTTTATATTATATGGTTTAATTACTAGCAGAATTCAAACGAGAACATGAGATTAGCCAATGAACTACATGATTTCCCCGGATAGAACATTTATAGAGATAAAAATAATATTTATAGATATAAAATGTGTATGTGCATATAGTTTTCTTTGTTATAGGCTTCTAGCTATAAAAATATAATACATTTGATCATAATACACATTCACCTTACATTATAAAACTTACTTTTGGCTAACTATGAAGAAAAAAACTAGTATAGGAATTTGATATGTATATAATTATAATGGTGTATTTGAAGGAGGCGTCAACGGCTAAGTACATAGTGCAGCAATATGTTGCTGCATGTGGAGGTCCAGCCGCTTTGAACGCGGTGAAGAGCATGTATGCGGTGGGGCAGGTGAGGATGCAAGGCTCCGGGATGGTTGCTGGAGAGGATGAAGGGATAACAGCCACGCCGGTGCGGCTGGGGAAAGGAAATTTCGAAGTCGGGGGTTTTGTTTTATGGCAGAAGAATCCAAACCTTTGGTTCTTGGAGCTGGTGGTTTCCGGTTTCAAAATTAGCGCCGGCAGTGACGGCAAAGTGGCTTGGAACCAATCATCCACCCAGCCTTCCCAAGCCCACCGTGGCCCTCCTCGTCCTCTCCGCCGCTTTTTTCAGGTACCCATATATCTCAAACTTTAACCACTTAAGGTTTTACTTAATCATATATCTCAAACTTTAACCACTTGACCATATATCTTAAACTTTAATCAATTAATGTTGTAGTCTACTGCTTTTAATTTGTATTAATGTTGTCATGTTTGAACATGGTACCATGCGTATACGTGAACTATAAACAACTAAATTGGATTTACGGCCATTAATATTCATGGTCTTTAGAAGAGTTTCTAGCAGTAAAAATTATAAAAGAGAGGATAAATAAAATGGATGACTGGTTGGATTGTAGAAAATTAACCATAAACATTTTTGTGTTACATATGCGTTGGCGGTAACCATAAAATTATTGTTGTAAACTTTTGTGCAAACATTTTTGTTATAACTATATTGGTTGTAGTTGTAAGTTTTGTGACAGTATATATTTTAAATATGGCATGATTAATTAAGCTTTAAATATGTTGTATATAAGATAATTATCTCTATTAAGTAAATACTTTATATTAACAAACTAATGAAGCTATCAAAGATTATTAACGATAAAAATATTGTTAAAATCTAAAAGTTTATATGCATGCATATACATTTTGACATGTTAAATGTGACAGGGACTTGACCCTAGGTGTACGGCTAGTCTCTTTTTAGACGCCGTTTGTATCGGCGAACAGACCATTAACGGCGAAGACTGTTTCGTCCTAAAGGTAGAGACACCGGCAGATATACTCAAGGCGCAGTGTTCGGCCAACACGGAGGTGATCCACCACACGGTGTGGGGTTACTTCAGCC
This sequence comes from Brassica rapa, assembly GCF_000309985.2. NCBI lineage: Eukaryota > Viridiplantae > Streptophyta > Magnoliopsida > Brassicales > Brassicaceae > Brassica > Brassica rapa. Next base: position 20,992,609 of record NC_024801.2, on the reverse strand, counting down.
AAAGGACGGGACTTCTAGTAAAGTTTGGCGACACAAAGCTCGTGAGAGTCAGATCCGCTAGGGGCAAAAACGACGGCGTTTTCTGGGAGACAAGCATGGAGTCAATCATTGATGATTACATGTACGTTGACTCGGTCAACATAGCTCATGGTGGTCGAACTTTGACCACGCTTTATCGGTACGGCGGAGCGGTTAATCATCGGAGAAGAATTGAGGAGAAGTGGAGGATTGAGGAAGTTGATTTTAATATTTGTGGGCTGTGTTTGGAGAGCTTCTTGCCACCTTCGGATATGAACAATGATCGTTAAGTACCGTCGAGATAGTTTGCCTCTTTGTTGTATCTCTCTTTTCTTGTTAGATGGGTTTGTTTTTGAAAATTAGGTTTCATAACAAAAAAAAAAAAGAAAGATATACATGGAGTTGTGTCATTTTGGTCAATATATGTTGATAATTGTAAAAGATGAGTTTTTTTTGTTTAGTCAGAATACTTGTAGTTAGTTCAGTGACCGAACCACTAGAAAACGTTTTTTATACACCCAACGATCGACTAACCAGCCACGAATTCGGGGGGGGGAGGAACGGAAGCTACGCAAGTGAAATGGAGGCACTTGTACCAATAATTAGTTTTATAAACAATGTAAACTATAGTTAAATTTTTGTGTACACCAACTAAAATTTTAAATTGTGCAACTTTTTTTTAATCCTCCTACATATTAAATAAATTAAGTATTTTTGCTTATTTGTCGATCATAAGTGAAATTTCAAAAAACTGTTCTAATTTAATTAGTTGATGATTTTTAATTTTATTTATTTAAATTAAATTTAAAAAAATTAAAGATAAGTTTGATACCAATTAATATCCCTTACCAAATAATCTAAGAAATATTATGAATAACAAGTTATGATAACTAATTGTAGTCATTATAGAAAGACTAATAATATTTGTTCAATTATTTTAATATCTATGAACCATATAAATATTGAACAAAATTTTAATATAAAATAAATAAAATAAATTTATATTTATGATTATATTCATATATAATTATATAATAACTATTAAAATCTTATAAAGTTTACACATGCTTTATAAATCATTAATAAATGTTTTTAATGAAAATTATTTATCATCGCTTACAAATCAATTTATCATAATTTTAAAATTACTTATAAGAGCAAATAAATCATTTATAAAAATATAAACCATACTATATATTACAAGAGAAGTCAATTAAGTGATTTTTTCTTACGTGTCGGTCATTGGTGAAATTTTAAGAAAATTAGTATAATTTGATTGGTCGACGATTTTTTTTTAATTTTAATTAAATGTAAAAATGAGAAGTAAGTTTAGAGCCAATTAATTTTATTACGTGACGATCATTGGTGAAGTCGAGAAGTTGTAGTTAAATGCTTCCAAGATATTTTACATAAAGAATTATATTTGTATATAAGTATATAATAACTATTAATGTCTTATAATGTCCATACATGCTTTACAAATCATTTACAAAAATTTCAACAATACAAAATATTTATCATGGCTCACAAAATTATTTTAACAGAATATTATAGAATTTGATTAAACCATTTTTGATAATGATATAACGGTTTGTACATTGTTTTCATACACCTCACACTTCTAAAATATAGTACTGACATTTTTGTTTTTCAAACTATTTAGAAACTAAAATTAATTTTTTTAATATTTTAATAATTATTCTAAACTTAGGGTATGAATGGTGACCAGGGAACGGTGAGGAATAATGCATTCCCTAACGTTCCTAAAAAAAATCACCATTCACAAAGAATAATAATTCCTTCTCATTCCCTCTCATTCCCTTTTTTGTAGAGAATTTAAGAACAAAATGATTCCTTGTTAAATTTGATAAGGAACAGCCATTCCTTTTCGTTCCTGATATTTTGTTCCCGTACATTCCTTTTTTATTCGTTCCTCTTGATTCCCGAATGGTCACCAGTCAGACCCTTACTGTATTGTACATATATATATTTTATATAATATTTATATCCGTTTTGTTGCGTAGAAAAATTTGAATCCAACTAAATACTTGTAAATAAAAATTTTGGTTTCAGATCAGATATTTTGAGTTGGTTTTGATTCAGATTTTTGGATTTGGATAAAATGATCAGACCTATGATATACCATAATCAAACAGATCGCTAACAGAAAAACCTTGAGGGTAGTGCTGCGGTTAAGAATCAAATATTAATCGAGTATTGAACCAAACAGCTCTTGTTCGGGTAACACTATCGGATCGGTTCGGTTAATATATCTACAAGAAATATCCACAGACCGAACCGAACATTTTGGATTTTTGATTTCTATTCGGATTGGTTATTGAAATGAACCGGGTCGTGTCTCTTCTTCTCTAATGAAAAACCCAAAATCACTGGGGGCAGCAGCAGCATTCGGATAAACCTTCGAAAGTCTTCTGCTCATTCATGGCCATCCTCTCTCTCTCTTTCCCTCTCATCATCTCCTCCTTCCTCCGTCCTCACGCCTCTCCTCGCTTCCTCCACCTCCCTCGCTACCTTCCTCGATCCCCTTACCGCCGATTTCACCGCACCGCCGTCTCCTCCAATGTTCATCATCATACTTCCCATCGCAAGCCCGATGGTGATAGTCACAGCAACTCCGTCTCTATCCCTACATTCCAACAAGCAATTCAACGCCTCCAGGTTCGTTCTCCCCAATTCACTCTTAATCATTCGAGATTAGATATGTGTAATGCATCTATGCGCATGTTAGCAGTCAGTTATATGGTTAGAGTGTACGTTAGCTAATCTTAACGTGTATATAAACAGAACCATAGTGTACAGTATGAATTAATGTGAAGAAGATTCATCCTCTTCATAACAAACTTCTTTCACTCTCCTATCATCTTCTTCACAGAGCTCTTTATCGCTTTCTCTACTCTTTTTCAGGAGTATTGGGCTTCTGTTGGATGCGCCGTTATGCAGCCCAGCAACACCGAGGTTAGTATTCACCATTTAAACTCTCTCTTTCTCTGCGATTATTGACTATTCTCATTACTTGTTAACTTGTCTTTTAAGGTTGGAGCTGGCACTATGAATCCTTCCACGTTTTTGAGGGTTCTTGGCCCTGAGCCATGGAATGTTGCCTACGTGGAGCCTAGCATACGTCCTGACGATAGTCGATATGGAGAGAATCCCAATAGGCTTCAAAGGCACACTCAGTTTCAGGTCATCTTGAAACCTGATCCTGGGAACTCTCAAGACCTCTTCATCAACAGTCTCTCTGCTTTAGGTACTCGCAAACGTCTTTCCCCTTGAAATGCTTTCACTTACATGTCTCGGTTTGATCATAAATTTTGAGACTTTCAATGTTCCTTAGTATGTTGAATCTTTCTCCTTGGTGAATTTTAGTCTTGATTTTGGTAAAGGTTTCTTTATGGTGTATCGCTGCAGGAAACTCTAGCTCTCCGCTTACTGTTTCTTTTACTCTACCTTTATAGGTATTGATGTGACTCAACACGATATACGGTTTGTTGAAGACAACTGGGAGAGCCCGGTAATGTCTCCAGCTCAGGGTTTCCTTTTCTTTTGGTTTCTCACTATATTGTCAGAGAGAGAGAGAGAGAGATCTTACAATGTGGTACTGTCTGTTCATTTGAATGACTTACAGGTACTTGGTGCTTGGGGGTTGGGATGGGAGATTTGGATGGATGGTATGGAAATTACACAATTTACTTACTTTCAGCAGGTATTTTTCATTTTATGCTACACTATACCTTTTAATCTCTGTCTATATTTTCTGGTAAAGCCAAAATTCTAAGCTTTGGTTCTCTCTAGGCTGGAAGCCTTCAGCTGTCTCCAGTATCTGTTGAAATAACTTATGGGCTTGAGCGCATCCTCATGTTGCTTCAGGTCAGTTTTGTACCTCTTTATTACTTTATGTTTCTTTTATCAAGGATGCACACATTTTTCCTTTTGGGTTCTTTTAGTTTGCCTTAAGTTAGCCTTTTGTTTTAACTGACAGGAAGTTGACCATTTCAAGAAGATTTTATATGCTGATGGAATCACTTACGGGGAACTTTTCTTAGAAAATGAGTAATAGACTTGTGGATATTTCATCGTACAGTATCAAAATTATCCTGTTTCCAGACTGATATTTGGGTGAGTTTTGCAGGAAGGAAATGAGCTCATATTATCTTGAGCATGCTAGCGTGGACCGTCTTCAAAAGCATTTCGATTCTTTTGACGAAGAAGCACGTTCCTTACTTGCCTTGGGCCTTCCAATCCCTGCGTATGTTTATCACGTGCTTATGGTCGTCCATTGTCTTCTTCATATTTAACTACTGCCTCTTGAATTTAACAAAATTGCTTGGGGGCATGTGCTAGGTATGATCAGCTACTGAAGACATCTCACGCTTTTAACATCTTAGATGCTAGAGGTTTCGTCGGTGTAACTGAACGTGCTCGTTATTTTGGTCGAATGCGCAGGTAAGATCTGTTCCAGTTTTTTGAAAGAGTATTACTGAAATGATTTAAACAAGTTCTTACTTGTAAATAAGTGCTTATTTGTGATTCTAAGCATCATTTTTGAAAGAATAGCTTGGCTCGCCAATGTGCCCAACTGTGGTTAAAGACACGTGAATCTCTTGGACATCCTCTTGGTGTTGCCTCTGAACATATTCCTCCCATCCACCACGGAGCAGCTTTGGAAAATATGGCTGAAAAGGTTGGCCCTGTTTTCTAATTTGAGAATTTACAATCGGAGCTTTGTTGCTGATTATTTCATTTTTGATTAATCGTGGGATATTAGTCGGTGAAATATTCTTGTGACGCTAATATCTTCAGTACTAGTTGTTCATATGTTCTGTTATGAAAACATTTCTGAAGTTGTTAAATAAGATATGGTTTCCTCTTTTGTTGTTTATGTTGTTTTCAATCGTCACAGGTTCCTGAGGATCCAAGATCATTTATTATTGAGATAGGGACTGAAGAGATGCCACCTCCAGATGTTATCAATGCTAGCGAACAAGTATATTTTCACTTCATTTCGAGAAACTTAAAATTTCCCTCTATCGCTGACTCATAGGGACTTTTGTGTTAGCTTTCTTCTGATAGATTGGGCATCGAGTAATAATCCTTGTTAATCGTGCAGCTCAGGGTTTTAGTCGTACAATTGTTAGAGAACCAAAGACTGCGGCATGGCGTTGTGAAAGCATTTGGCACACCTCGTAGGCTAGTGGTAATTAATAATATGTCTCACTTTACATGTTATTGCTACAATGTCAGCTCTATAACAACATAAATCCAATCTTACAGATAAAGTGCTGGTTGACACCAAATCTTCCTGTTTATTCTTTGAGATTGTTGTCCCCTTGTATTTTATGTGAGAATGTAAAATTTAAAGAAACCTATCTGAAGTTTTTGGGTTGTGGGTTATTGTGTTAAATCATGGAAGTCTTAGAGCATGGTAAACTGACAGCCCCTTTTTCAGGTTCTAGTTGATGCTATGTCCCCTAAGCAGCTGGAAGAGGAGGTTGAAGTTCGAGGACCCCCTGCGTCTAAAGCGTTTGATGATCAAGGAAATTCTACAAAGGTTTTTCTTTCGCTTTGGTCCTTTCTGCTCCTCAGGCACGGCCAGGCTAATTAAATTGACTATTGAAAGTATTTTGGTAGACAGTGCTGGAATTGAAGGAAAAAGCATATGAATTACTTATACACTGGCCTTTAGATACGCTTGTGTTTTTTAGCAAGCATTGACTGCCTTAAGATATGTAATCAATTTCTCGGTGTTCTAATTTGCAGGCTGCAGATGGTTTTAGCCGTAGATATGGCGTTCCGTTGGAAAAATTGTACAGAAAAGTTGACGGTTGGTGCATCTCCATAAGCAAATTCCCTGTTCTGCTTTCTTTGTTTAGCTTTTTTTTTTTCATTTTTCATCTTTTTGTCTATTTTTTCTTTCAGGAAAGACAGAATATGTTCACGCACGAGTTACACAGCCAGCTCGACTTGCGTTGGAGGTTCTCTTCCTTGACTCCTCATGTTGAGCTTAGGAACTATTATTTTCATGTTTTATGAATTAGGACAGAGAAATCTACTTGACATTTTTATATCCTAGTTTAACAAATTATTAATGTTCACATATCCTTCTTCGTTTTAATAGGTGAGCTTGTAGTTTTAGCGTTCCAAGACCTGTGCTTCACTATATTGGCATTTGAGTTTTTCCTCAAAGGAAAACTACAATTAATTTGCTAAGGATACAATTTTTGTGATCTTGTGTATTGTAGGTCCTGTCAGAAGAATTACCAGGTATACTGGCTAAAATATCGTTCCCAAAGTCAATGCGCTGGAACTCGTCAGTATGTAACATTAAACGAGATACTCATTTGTTAGTTTATATAGCCATAGGCTCAATAGTAAAACAAGGATTTTAATTATTGCTATTTGTCTTCTGGTAAGCAGGTAATGTTTAGCAGGCCAGTTCGCTGGGTTATGGCCTTACATGGGGATCTGGTTGTACCATTCTGCTTTGCTGGCAACACAAGGTATGTTTACTTGGCTACACTCGAGTATCCACGCTTCTTAATTAAATATTTTGCATATCGTTATCTTCCTCTAGCAGTTGGGATTTCAATATTATTTCTAAATGAAATATTAGTTTTTTTTAATATTTGTTTCGTTTTCAAAATGCAGTGGAAATGTTTCTTTTGGACTTCGCAACACTGCTTCAGCAACACTGTTGGTATGAATTTAGTCTGCACCGTCGTGGACTCGTCTATAGGCATATTTGGATCTCGTGCTTTAAATGTGCATTTTATGGTCTTATTGGCAGGTAGATACTGCAGAGTCCTATGAAGATACTATGAGGAATGCTGGAATCAATATTGAGATTGAGGCAAGCCCTTCATATATTCTTCTCTAACCATTGTTTCAATTTTTTATTTTTTATTTTTAACTTTCAGCAGGATGGCCAATTTTTTTTTCTTTTAGATTTCTGTTTATGGATCTATATGATTTGTTAACATAATTTACAGGAAAGGAAGAAAATCATTCTTGACAAGTCGAATGCATTAGCAAAAAGTGTTAATGGGCGAGTTGTTGTCCAGCAGAACTTACTTAATGAGGTAACTTATGGCGTTATCAGTGATATTCTCTAAAATGGCTCCAAGACATTATCTTCACATCTTTACAAAGAAGTTAATTTAATTCATGGTGTTCTCCAGGTTGCAAATCTCGTCGAAGCTCCTGTGCCATTAATTGGAAAGTTTAAGGAATCATTTTTAGAATTACCAGATGAGCTATTAACTATTGTAAGCTCTTTATACCGTGTAATTTACTCATAATTTCTCTTAACTCTCTGTCAAGTATGCATATCTAATTCGTTGCCTTATTATACTGTAACCCTCCAGGTTATGCAGAAGCACCAGAAATATTTTTCCATTACTGATGAGAGTGGAAAGCTATTGCCTTACTTTATTGCTGTACGACACTCTGGCCTTGCATTTTCTTCTGTTGCATGCTTTTTGAAATGGCACAACAAGTTGTTAATAGCTAACGAAAGATAGTGACTTGCTTTAGGTTGCTAATGGTGCAATTAATGAGGATGTGGTGAGGAAAGGAAATGAAGCAGTTCTCAGGTTGAGATGTGTAATAATAAGTGACTAAAATCTTTACTCAATTGATAGATGATCTAGACCAAGTCAAAAGCATCAAATGGCAATGTTTGACTTTTACAGGGCACGCTATGAAGATGCGAAGTTCTTCTATGAGGTGGACACAAGGAAAAAGTTTTCTGAATTTCGAGATCAGCTTAAGGGAATTCTTTTCCACGTAAGTTTCACAGCGGTTTTAATGGTTCGGTACTCGTACAAGTAATAAAAACAAGCGATGTAATTTGAAATTAGTAGCACATACAACACAAGCGTTTCATTCATGTTTATGTGAATCTACAGGAAAAGCTGGGAACGATGCTGGATAAGATGAACCGTCTAGAAAAGATGGTAACTAAGCTTTGTTTGGCCCTCGAAATTGATGAAGATCTGCTTCCGGTTGTGGGGGAGGCTGCCTCACTTGCTCTGTCAGACCTTGCAACTTCTGTGGTTACAGAATTTACTGCCCTCTCAGGAATAATGGCTCGTCATTATGCTCTCCGAGATGGCTATTCAGAGCAGGTAATGGACGTGTGTCTGCTTGTTTGTATAAAAATAGTTAATAGTCTTTAGCTACTAGCGTACTATGGTATACATCTATTAGCATGTGGTATTGCACAACAATCGTTTCCTCTTGGGTGCAGATTGCAGAAGCTTTGCTGGAAATTACACTTCCTAGATTTTCCGGAGATGTCATCCCTAAAACAGATGCAGGAATGGTTTTGGCAATAGGTGATAGGTAATGTGAAAGCTTCAACTTTAAGTGTCCCTCCAATATATTTCTATTCCAAAATGACCTTGTTGCTGATTTGGTGCAGAGCTAAATTACACATACTTCTGATATTATTGTGATCATATATTACTAAAACTTATGCTTGTTTCTAGATTGGATAGCCTCGTTGGTCTATTTGCTGCTGGTTGCCAGCCAAGTTCAACAAATGACCCATTTGGCCTTAGAAGAATATCTTATGGCTTAGTAAGTTTGTAGATGTTCTGATCTAAAAAAGAAGTTATGATTTGTCATTTTATGGTTGCATGAGCCTTATGGATACCAATCAATAACGTATGCTACAGGTTCAGATTTTGGTTGAGAAGGATAAAAATGTCAACTTTAAAGATGCTCTAGAAATTGCAGCCAGTGTACAACCAGTAAAGGTTGAGGCAAACACCCTAGACGATGTAAGAATCAAGTTCTCCCATAGCTGTTGAGTGGGGCCAAAATATTGTTTCCCCATTTACGGGTTGCAAGCCATCATCTGAAAAAACGTTCTTGATATAACTTAACTGTTTTATTGTTTTTAGGTGTATCAATTTGTTACTCGAAGACTGGAACAGCTTCTGGTTTGTGCAACTTTTCCTGATTCTTATTGTTTCTAATTCTTTTAGACACAGTTCCTTGGCTCTTTAAACTAAAGAATCTTAGTGTGTGATTTTTTGTTCAATCCTTTTTACAGGTTGACAACGGAGTAAGCCCTGAAGTAGTTAGGTCTGTCCTAGCAGAGCGTGGAAATGATCCTTGTCTGGCAGCACGAACTGCATACAAGGTAATTGAACTGAAATATGATCCAATAGCAGATTAGATATAGGATTAGGTGATAATTGAGAAGCATGTGTGCATCACTCTCCTACAAGCTAGGGTTTTATACCGGTTTGATCACTTTTTAATTAATCGAGACTAGAAACCAGACTGGATAGTGGTATTGGTAAGGAAGATGGTGTTTTCTCATCTGTTAGCAGAAATTGGGATTGGTTTATGGCCTTAAAAAAAAGTAAACGGGTTCCTACAGTAGCACGGTAGTCGTACAAAGGGAGGTTTATCTGTTACTTATAGCAATTGGTTCCTCTCAATATGCTGGTGGTTCACTAAACCTTGAACGTTGTTATCTTCTGGTTTGGAATGTTGTTACGCAGTTGATAGGCTCAAACCGTATTGACTTTGCTCATTAAGAAGCTAACATTTTGCTGATGCCTTGCATTGCAGATGGAAGAGCTGAGCAAAGGTGAGATCTTTCCGAAGATAGTGGAAGCATATTCACGTCCTACACGCATTGTCCGTGGGAAAGATGTCGATGTCGGAGTTGAGGTACTTGAGGTTTCTTCTGATAAAATGGCGAAAGAGCATCTGTGAAACTTGCAGCTTCTAAGTTCTAACATTGAATGATGCAAAATTAAAAAATTAGGTGGATGAGGGTGTATTTGAGACTTCCCAAGAGAAAGAGCTGTGGAGCATTTACACCTCCATCAAAGATCGAATTCACAGTGGTAATTCAACTTCCTTCTCTAATACCGGAATGGTTCAATCATAGAAAACTCAAATTTCTCTCACTGCTTTCCAATTTTGTATCCAGGCATAGGAATCGAGGAGTTCACTGAGATATCGACGCAGTTGGTGGAGCCACTGGAGGATTTCTTCAACAATGTGTTTGTGATGGTGGTAAGTTGAAACTTTGTTTGTTCACACACATTGTGCTCGAGTTGAGAGCCTTTATGGTTTTGACTTTTATAACTGGTTGCTGCAGGAGGAAGAAAGAGTGAGAAAGAACAGACTGGCTCTTCTAAATAACATTGCCAGTCTTCCCTCAGGAATCGCTGACCTTTCATTTTTGCCTGGTTTTTGAGGTTTTTTACTTGTAATCTTTCTGTTGAGCGGACAAAATACAAGTTCAAGCATAGAGAGAATCAAACAGCGTTGCAGACTGTTTAGCAAAACAAACAGGCATGCATTGGAGTATTATTTGTATGATTTATTTGATCGAATCAACTCTTGTCGCAAGTTGGTTTAATAAGAGAGACTATACAATTAGTTCATTGATCCGCTGCATGAGCATGGAACTATTTTCTTGAATTGAACTTGTTCTCGCATTCTGATAAGGTTATTTATCCAAGTGACTCACATGATGTTTGTAAAAAAGGATTCTTAGCCTCAGTTTTGCCTCTAAAACCTTTGAAAATAAAAAGAAGTTAACATCACAATTGCTTCTTTTCCCCTATTTCTTGTCGTCTAAATTTGTGTTCTGAATATACTGGGGAAAGTCCTAAACAAACAGTTTTCAAAACTCCCAAGACAAACGTCCAGCGAAACAAAGCTCTAAGAACCGAGATTCGTCATCAATAGTTAATCCCAAATGGGCCTAATCTTTTATTATAACCCAAGCCCACTAAAATAATATCAAAAGCCCGTCAAGAGAGAAACCCTAAATAAAGGGAAAACATATCTTCCGTGAGGTAAACACTAAACCCTCAAGAACAACCGATCTCGTTGAATTATACGGTAGAGTATCTTGGATCACCTCTCTGTCGTGTAGTTGAATATCGATTCAATGATTGATTCTACTTGCCAATTTTGTCTACTTATATAGATTATTTTATGTTTCTTTTCGATCTTCAGAAAATAAATGGACTCGTACTCGTCATCGTCGCCGCCGATGGGTGCTTCTCCATCTCCGGAGGCACTGATGGAACAAATTCAAGCGCAGCTCGCTGAAGCTTACGCTAAGGAGCTCATCGAGACCATGAGAGAAAAATGCTTTGATAAATGCATAACAAAGCCAGGATCGAGCCTCAGCAGTGGTGAGAGCAGCTGTGTCTCTAGATGTGTTGATCGTTACCTGGAAGCTACTGGTATCATCAGCCGTTCTCTTTTCAGTCAACAACGTCATTGAATCATGACAAAACACTATTGCTCTTGTCGTTTTTTTTTGGGAGTGTTTGTCATTAAGAAAAATCATCATCAGATTATATTATTACTACAACAGTAGCGTTGTTATTGCTGATGACATACATTGTCTGAAAAGGTTGTTTGGGAATCAAATATGATTTTATTCTATAAGCTTCTAATTTTATTAGTTTTATTTTCCCATGGGGGTTTGTGTTTGTTTTTAATCAAATTAATAATGAGATCTTAGAAGAGTGACTGAATAAAAGGATTTGTGTTATAAGTAACACTGGCAGGGCTTGAAAGTGAATCCAAGAACTTTACACTCAAAAGCATTTTTATATTTACAGGAAGCAGGTAAATACCAATAACAAACTTTGTTTTCTTTCAGTCTGAATCTCAACAAACAAGAAAAAAAAAAAAGACAATGATTCCTCTCAAAATTTTAAGGCACAAAGATAAAACAAAAACACACATACCAAGAAAGATTATGCTACTACACAGCAGTATTAGGTATTAGACTATCAGTCAAAAAGAGATCTGCAATGGAGTGGAGTTAGAGAGAGAGAGAGGCAAAGGAGAAGATGCTTAAGGAGGTGAATTGAGTGAAGAAGACTAGATAAGCCTTCTTCTGAAGTTTCTGGTGGTTGATTGATAGGTACGCACAAGAAGGCCAACCCCAATGCCCAGACCTACACATACACCAAGTCCAATTCCCACACCAACCCTCACACCCGCATTGAACCACGACATTTCCCCATCTTCACCATCTGCGTACTCTCTTCCCATATACATGTCTCCGTATTCTCCTTCATACTCTTGTTTATAGCTTCCATATTCTGTTACCTACACAAACAAAAGCCACAAAAGAAAGAAAAAAAAAGTCCCATACTTAGGACAAAACACTGCAAAGAACAACTCAGCAACAGAGACATTTATTTATAGACATAGTCAAGCAAAGAATACAATGACCATTCAGTAGAACAGAGGCTAATGGTATTATTCTTTGCTCCATGAGGAAGATATAAACACTTAAGGAAACTATTAACATTATCCAGAGTCAGTTTATGCATAAACTAAAGTTATATTGTGATAATCAGGATTTTTCAACCAATGAGTCCTAAAAACTGACTGTAGCAGACAGAAGGATAAGAATTCAGATATTAAAAATCAAAGACAACAGACAAATGGGAGAGAGAGAGAGAGAGCTATCTACTGACTTGTAAAACGTGTCAGACCCCATACATCACATGATCATTTATCACAAAGTTGGTCCACTTCAATATCTAAAACGAATCATCTTCCTAAAAGTACACACATGTGTCAACACAACCATGAACAAAACTTAATACACACCATGACTAACAAGACTCATCTCCTAGGTAAAAGCATTCAATGTCTTCAAGATAGAAACAAACAAACCATTATAATAATAATCTTGAGAAACAGCAATTTGAAACATACCTGAAAATCAAGCTCAGATGAGCTGCCTTTCTGAGACTCACCACTTTCATACTCTGGAATCGAATCCAACGCACTCGTTCTACTGTGCTTCTTCCTGAAACCAAGCTGCAGCGTCTTGGTTAGAATAATAGGCGTTCCTGAGAAGCAACCAGTGACGTACACTTCAATACTCGGCAACGGAGATGATGACAACTCAGAACAACCAATGTGTTTCTCCTTCAAGAAACCAGACCCTGCAGTGATCTCAGCTTCACAGTTCATCCCCCACCGCTTCACACTGTGCTTAGCAGACTCCCCTGTGAAGCCATTACTACCAGACATCTCCAACGTCCCAGACAAAACAAGCTCCTCTTTGTCACATACCTCGAACTTCACACTACCAGATAACCTGATGTTGTCCGTGCTGATGAAAGTAGCTTCCTCTGATTTCTTATCAACACGGTCTCGCCTCAGCTGAGAGGAGACTCCTTCGGAGTGAATGCTCATTCGAACGCCGTTGATCTCGAGGAGAGAGTCTGGATCAAGAGGGACGTGGGTGATGGTGAGGACCTCAGGAGTGGAATCATCCACCTTGAAGTTGCTGATTCTGACATAGAACACTCTCAAATCCAGGAGTGGTAACGATGGTATTGTGGGATTGTGATGGTTGTAACTCTGGTACCTAACCATCTGATAAGCTTCACCGTTGTTGTTGTTACGTGTCTCGTAAGGCTCCACCATGATTATTAAGAATTGAACCAAAAACCAATCTCTATTTCTTCACTGAATCCAAATGTTTAGCATCACAAGTTTTGCTGCATAAAAATTTGAAATACATCAAAAATGAGAAAAGAGAAACATTCATTCATTCATTCATTCGTTACATCACAAAGAATGTAAAGATTCAAACTTTTACTTACTTCCTAAAAACAGAAGATGGTTAACCAAAAAAAAAAAGAAAGAATGTAAAGAATGAAACTTTACTTATTTCCCCAAAACAGAGATGGCTACTACAAAAAAAAAAATTAACAAAGATCCAATGATCTATTTGAAAACTGAAGAGATTGATTGATCCATGTGAAACAGAAATTAAAAGAAGAAAAAAGAGAGAGAGAGATTTTGCAGATTTATAAAACTAATTTTCAATCACAAAAGGAACAAACTTTTAAAAATAGAAGAAGAAAAATTAGAATATTCTGAGAAAAATCAGGAGAAAAGAAAGGAAGCTGACCCCAAGAAGATGTTGCATCCACAAACTCCACACTTAATGATTTTGCACAAACAAAATACAACTAGCGCTTCATATTCATCTTCCTGTCTGCATCTCCCAATTCCTTTTTTTTTTTTTTGGAAATTTTCTACGGCCAAGGAGGATTTATTAAATTTCACGACAAAGCCCAGTTTGATTTTATTACAGCACAAAAAAAAGTTGTCCGAAAAAAAGGACAAGAATAAGCTTTGTCTTTATCGAATATATAAATTTGTATTTGGTGAAATCTCGAAAAGAAAAACAGGAGAAAATGATCCCAAAAAAAAATCAGGAAAGAGGATTGAATTGTCTTCTTCTTGTTATGATCCGACGGGAGGAAGGAGAAAGAAGATAAGGGCTGTTCTGACTTTCGATCACGTGATGATGATCTTATCCTCTTTTGGGACCAAAAGCCAATTCGCTGGGTCACTTTCATTTAAAACGACTTGCGTTCTCCTTATTTTTTTCTTAAACGGTAGGTTGTTGGGAATTAAACTAATGGTAAAAAACGTGAACGTCGTGCCGTTTCTGTTGGGTCATATATTTTGTCGTTAGAACTTCAGAACCTTTTGTGTTTCAAAAAAAAAAAGAACTTCAGAACCTTTTTTTTTTGCCAACTATTAACTACGTCGTTGACAGTATCATTTGTTTTATTCAATAGAAAGAATGTCACGGTTTGAATATACGTTTTTAATTAATACTACTACTAAATTAAACACTGATCACATATGCAGTCTCCCTGTTTTTCTCAGATACGATTTTTTTTTTTTGCCATCTGAGATAATATTATTAATGGATAAAGTCCAAAAAGCAAACCCAAACAAAAAGCCCACTGAACAAGTGAAAGCCCAACCGAAAAACTAACAAACATAGAAAAAGCATAAAGCCCAAGCCCAAAGACGAGAGCCCACCCAGGCTGCACCGAAACACCCAAACACGTCAAGGGACGCGTGTTAGAACCTCAACAACGAGGCAAACACGTGTCGTCATCTCCCTTCGTCTTCTCCACCTCCGGAGAAAACACGAATCGTTTCGCCGGAATCTCGCCGGGAAACACATGCAACTACCCATCTTCTTCACCGATCGAACATAACCACCGGCTAGCTTCTCCTCGCAACCACCAGAAACACCTGGGACCACCACGACGAAAGAACCTCCAACGACTATGTTGGAAGGTAGGGGAAATCCATCGTCATCTACACATATCCTTATGCTAATTTTTCAGAGAGCTTCAATCGAAACAGAGAAGGAAACCCAACCACATCGCCTGATCTTCCAGGACCGAGACTATACGCTGCGATGCAGAACCAAAAAACTCTTCTTCAGAAGGAGTTCCAATCAAACATCACCGTTGTCGAATCAATCGAACCGGGAGTAGTTTGGAATAGAGCAGAGCGAAGAAGAAAAGACCAGATAAAATCCGAGCGAACCCGAGACTAATCCGCCGTCAAACATCAAAGGTTGATGCGAAGCGGAGTCAAGAGCCGGCGATCCCAAACTACAGAGGAAGGTGTGGTCCCCGGAGCCAAGAGCCGGCGGTCCAACACCAAAAGGAAGGCGTGGTCCCGGGAATCAAAAGCCGGTCATCCACCGGATGAAAGATGCGACACCGGCGAAAGAGATCGATGACTTTCTCTCTCTGAAAGATACAGAGAGAGTTAAGAGAGAGAAAGTCGATCCCCTATCTAAATTATAGTTATGTTTTTCTCAGATATGATAACTAAAGAAGAAGAAGACGATGTTTGAAAATGAAATAAAACCAGGACTTACAACAAACTCTATATATATCTTTTTTTAAGTTAAAACTCTATATATTTAGGTTGTTATTATGGAATCGGAAGCTTTAATTAAGCTTAAATTTAACACACAAATTGCAGCTAGCAACCGGTCGTGATAGGGTGGCAATATTTTTCACATACTAGATTACAAATTTCAATCTTTGAAGCTTTACAATTTAATCTTTGACAATAATATATGAATACCTAACTCCAAGAATATAGTACATTATATGTTGGTGTATATGTCATACATATATGTATTATAATGGTGGATAATGTTTGAAGAAAAGATAACCAAATGGACAAACTCAAAATCTACTTTTTCTTCTAGTCCAAAGAGTGGGTGACTTTTGATATTAAAGACGTGTATTTCTTTCTTTCTGTAAACATTAAAAAAAAAAGCATGAGAAAAATTAATAGCCCTTGAAGATATTTTTTGTGACTGTTCTTGAAGATATCACAAACAAATAAGCTGTTCAAAAATATTATATTCTGTGAAAAACGTAAGCTGATTTACACCAAAAAAAAACGTAAGCTGGTGGAAAGAGAAGGTTTGTGAGAATAAAGGAAGCTTCATCTTCGTCGGACTCTCAGACGAAGAGGAAGGCCGAGAAAGAATCTTGAGAATCATGGAGATTTCAAGAAGGAAGAAGACTAATATTACGAGGAGTACGAAAATGAAGAAGAAGAAGATAAACAAGTTGAGATTATTAACAGAGATAAACATAATAATAAAGTTAGTAGTAGTAGTAGCTTGGAAGAAGCAGAAAAATGGAAACATGAAGAATTAGCGGAGGAGGAGAAGAAGCCAGAGATGACGGAGAAAACGGTTGCACTGCCGTCATCTAGACGGTGGAGGAGGAAAAACACACCCGTGAAGAGCTGGTAAATTTTTATTACCATGTCAATGTACTCTTTAATTTTGTGTATGTTCACCATGGATTAACTATTGCTGGACTAAAAACCCTTATGGGACGAAAAGTACATTTTGCTTT
Organism: Brassica rapa; assembly: GCF_000309985.2. Classification (NCBI taxonomy): domain Eukaryota; kingdom Viridiplantae; phylum Streptophyta; class Magnoliopsida; order Brassicales; family Brassicaceae; genus Brassica; species Brassica rapa. Next base: position 20,975,849 of record NC_024801.2, on the reverse strand, counting down.
ATAATTTCTTGGATCAGTTTATTCAAAACAAGAAACAAGTTTTTTTGCCAACTAGTTTTTGTTACAGATTTAGATAATCAAAGCTATTTTCAGTAAAATCTCTGACAGTTAAATTAAATAAAATTAATTGTTTCATAATAATGCTTTATAGAGGGATTTCTAGTTGTAGTAGGTTGTTTATCGTTTTTGGTTTGTGTAGTTGATGTTTACGTGGTGAATAAACAAGTTAATAAACTATTGTATATTGCTAGTGAAACAAGTCTTTTAATAAAGTCACAACCAAGGTGACATCTAAATTTAAAACTTGATTGTTATAAAGTTTGATATGATTTCAAAACTTTAACTAACGTCTTCCCAAGAGTTATATATAGCACTGTAGTTGTCACAACAACAAAAAGAAACACAAAAGCTTTAACAAAATGAGCTAAGCTAAAACCGCCTGGGGCTGTGGTTTAGGGTGATGATGCCTTTCCTTCTTGTAACGCAACTGCTCTGGATCAAACCCACCTTCCTCTGCTCCATACACCGCCCATGATGGTGTTTCTGCCATATAGTCTCTGCTCGTGAACGGTTCTCCAGAAGCCACCTATGCAATTTCATTCATAAAATGTCAGTAATTATTAGCATGAAATCTTGAATTTTGAGATTGATCAGTGTTCCTGGATTTGGTTTAAATAACTAACCAGATCATGGAACTTTTCATAGTCAATCCAAGTAAACCACTTTCCATCCACTTTGAACTTGTCGGTTCTCCCTAGAAGAACACAGCAAGAATGCGCGTGCTCGCAAGCTACTTCGTACTCTCCATTGCTCTTCAGAGACAGAGCTTCTGAGAATGCTTTAACATCTGCGTGCCATGGTACATTCTCCATTGTCAACTTTGATGTTGCGGATCTGTTAAGATTAACACATAAGTTATGATTTGCGTGTAACAAGAGTGGAGAGATAGAAGAGAACAAGTTAAACACACTCACGATCCACAATATGTGACTCCTTTGATCTCGATGAAATCAGGTTTCCCGATGCTGAAGAGGTTGAAGTAAGCTTCTAGCTCCTCTGTGTTCCATCCTTTGACAAGTGTTAAACGGTAGACGGTTCGCTGCTGCTTCTCCTGGAGAGCTTTCAAGGAGTCCTGGATACAAATGGTACAGAGATTATTATATACCTTTATCTTAATTCACATTTCACTTCGAAGGTTTTATTACATGAACGAATTTATTTTAAATACTCACAATAAAGCGCTCCCAGAAGTCCGCAAAGAGAGGCCTATCAATAGCCTTCAAGCTCTCTTTGGTGGCAGCATCTACACTTACGTACAACTGTAGATATCAAAAATAATAAGGAAAATCTGGTTCAGTACGTGTGCATGAAGAGCTTTCAAAGCTCACCTTTTGAAATAACTGATATGTAGACAACAGACACCACAGACCTGGGTGATGGGCTTCATCATCAAAATCTTTTCGGGGAACTGCGCATTAGTAACCAAAAATGTGGAGATACGCTTTCCATGTAGCTCATCTACAAGGGCATTGATCTCTGGATACATAATTGGCTCACCAACAAGTGACAACGCACAATGCCTTGGTGTTAGACCTTCTTGTAATTTCTCTGCAGTTACACCTGAAGAACATTTCCCGCCAATAAAGCGTCAGCTTCTGACATTCAATTAATTGGTGAAAACAAATCAATCAAGCAACAAAAACACGCAGATTATCTTTGACTTCCAAGAGTGCCTACTGCCTAGAAAGCGCCAAGCTCACTGTCTTTTTTGGTGCAAACAAAGGTCTAAATGGCTTTCATAATACATGCAGAATTAGGATAAAGATATAATCAGACCTGGAACTCCTTTCATCTGTTTAATCATCTTTGTATGAAGATCTAGAGCACCTTTCACAATCTCTTTAGGATCATCCATCTTCCACTGCCAGCTCTTTCCCACAGGGTTTGTGTGATGCCTCCAGCAAAAGACACATTTGTTTGCACAAGCCAGACTAGGTGTTGTCTCCATGCACCTTGTTTATTCGAAAACCAACATAAGAATCACAAACTATACGCCTATTAGAGGGGACAGAACTTCGAATCAAACCTGTGACTCTCAATGCCATAAAAGGAGTGCTTGTAGCAACCTCCCCTGCCTCTAAGCTGCGACTTCGTCCATCTACAAATCTTAACTCCACTATGCGAACCAATGATCTTATATCCCTGCAAGTTCCACAAAACTTCAGAAAGTCTATAGAACCATATATACATTTGAAACAAAGTCCAGAGAATCAGCAACCTGCTTGGTTAAGCTAGCTCTAATAACAGGAGTCACCATCTCCTTCTTCCCATCACCTTTATTCACTTTCACTACACCATTCTTCCTTGAAGGAGCTTTCCCAGCAATATCTTCAAGATCAACAATATCACCATTCCCTTCCTCCTCCTCCTCCTCATCTGTTGAATCAACATATTCACCATCACTCACAAGTCCAACATCACCATTATGCAAAATCTCAGCTCCTTCTCGAGCAGAGCCTCCCTTCAGAACTCTAATCACTCCATCACACCAATCCCTAAACACTCCCTCCATCTCTCCGTCGTCAACGTCTCCTTCCCCCACCGGAACCATCTCAACCCCACCCAACCCCACCATCCTCCTCGCCAGCTCCTTCCCCACAGCGTTATACGCCTCTCCATACGCACGGCTCCCGACGCCGAACACGGCGAACCTGCAATCCGATAGAATCAGCGACCCGACTCTGAAATCCTCGGCGCTCTCGGAGAGCCAGTCGACGAGAAACTCTCCGTCCTTCGGCGGCTTCCCTCCCTCCCACGTCGACGCGACGAAGATCGCTACCGTCTCCTTCGGGAGATCCTCCGGCTCGTAGCTTCGCGGATCGACGAGGTCGAATGCGACGCCGTTTGACGCCAATAGGTCGCGGAGGCGTTGTGCTAGGGCCTTGGATGTGCCGGTTTGGGAGATGAAGAAGATCTTTCCTCTGATGGTGGCGGCGCTAGGGTTTAGCTTTGAGGAGAGGGTTTTGAGACGTTTCAGGCGGCGGTATTTGTGGATGCAGTAGAAAGTGGTTGCTGAGAGTAAAGCGATTAAAGCTAGTCGAGAATGTATGGAGGAGGAGAAAGCCATGGAGTGAGATCAATGGTTAAGATTGGAGATTAAACCGGCGGCGCGTGGTGGTCACCCGAAACTATGAATTGAGAGAGAGGGCGAAGAGAGCTCTAGAGTCAGTGTGAGGTTTAAGGAATGGGCCCATTTAAATTAGTTCAAAGCCCATCAAATCTGTCTAGAAATCAATAAGACATAAACCACGGATAAAGTGGCTTTGAAAGATTTAACGGCAGAAAAATCTGAATCCAAATAATCAAACCAAATTCGATCCAAATAGCACCAAACCTAAATTGAAATTGGTTAAATATCTAAACGGCTTCAAAATTTTAGTATTTAACAAATCGGAGCTGAACCAAATCCAAACCAAAGTATTTAAAAACACTCAAAGTCAAACACTCAAAGTCGGTTTCTAATTATATTTTTTTTTCAATAATCGACGGTTTTTCTCTAAATTTTATAAAACATGGCTTTTGTTTTCTTGAAGTTACAGTTTTTATAACACTAAATCCTGAGCCAAAAATTGATACCAAGCGAGCCGACTAAATGCTTGAAACTGAAATCCAAATTGATCCAAACTGAAATTTAAAAAATTTATGTATACTGATATAAAATAAAATTATTAACCAAAACAATCGATATACCAAAAATTTGAAAATCTAAATTAAAAAATAGTCTCACAATTTTAAACTAATATTCAAAACATAAATAAATATTTCAAATATTTAAATACGTGTTTTATCTTTATATTGATAAAATATTTTGAAAACTCAAAACTAAAGTATTATACAAATAGGAAATAAGTATCAGAAAGAATTATAAAATATACGTAAACCTGACTTGACTATATATATATATATATATATATATATATATATATATGTAAATGGGACTTAGAGAAATGAAATCGAAAACCTGAAAGTTCAAAAAGTTGATCCTGAATCATAAGCTTAGGTCTGGCGTTCGGATGTCCAATTGGGTTTGGTTCGGGTTCAGCCAGGTTTTGGTTCTCATGGAACATGAAATTTGACCATATTTAGATATGTTAAAATTTAGGTTTATGTTCCAGATATAGTAACACATCGTAAATCCAATTGAACCCCTTTTAACTTCAAGTTCAGTCTTACTTAGGATTTTGGTTACTTTGTTTGTGATTCGAAAGTGCACTCTTTAGGTCACCTATTGCTCTAACAAAAGCTTTGTGGCATGATACATAAGTGGTCATTATGAAGGAACTGTCAGGAAATTGGTATATGATTTGGGGTATCCAAGTGAGGCTAGTATACTGTATTGCTCTTCTAAGTTTCTGACCAGCAAAAATGATTTATTGATTGTTAATACTTGCTGTGGTCAAATAATCCAGCTGCTAGAGTGGACATTTGATTGGAATTACATGGTCAGAGGCTTTGTGATAGACAAAAAGAGAGGAAACATCTTAAAGGTGAATGAAAATTTTGTAATTGATTGAACTCTCACAATAACTGTTGCCTCTTTTCCTAAATTAATTGTTGATCATGCAGATGGATCGCCAGAAGTATGTGAAAGTAGCTTACCATGGGTTCAGAGAGCTCTCTAAAGATGATAAAGTTGATATCTACGGCAGCAGCCTAATACAAAATTCTTTTGATGAGCCCGATTATGCTCTTATAGATACCCTCTTTTCTTTGGCTGAAGCTTATCTGTTTGCGCGACTTGTTGATTTTAAAAATAATAACCCAAAAAAGATTTCCAAGGAAGTTGAGTAAGACTATTTCCCATACTTATTACCGTTTTGATATTCTCTATAGTCTTCAATAAAGTATATGTTATGCATGTGATTGTAACATTGCTAAGGGATACTCTGTAACTTATGCCTGTCATTAGTTTTTTCTTAAAAAACATATCACTAATTTATTCCTTCTCCAATGCGTTCGTGTAGTTATGATCGTATGTATAAAGATGTTCGGGCTGCTGCTGATCTGTGCCACCGTGATGGAACTTCAAAACAGATGCATGGTAGCAAAAGAACCTAATATGTAAGGCTGATGTTATGTTGTTCATGACTCTTCTTTGAAAATTGGATATGTACCATCTCTGTTGGAATTTTTTCCCTTCCTTCTTTACATATTTTAATTTGACTTTTTGTCAAGTATATCAATGAGGATACTACGATTGTACCACTTATAAAAATGATAAGAGATTCTGGACGTTCTACTTTCTTGGTGACCAATAGGTAAATGCTAATGATATATTTTATAAACTTGCCTGATATGGTGCTTGCGCAATCGATTAAACTTTAGATTTGTAAATGGTTACATGCTCTAAAGTTTTAACTTAAACTATTGTACCATGTTTCCCTACACTTGTAACAGAAATATCGAACTTGGGAAGATTTTAAAAACGTCTGTGAAATCTTTTTATGAGACAGTGTGTCAACATTAATGATTTACTATTGCCTGTTATGGTATAATCAGTTTTTTTTCTCTGCTTGCTGAGATGGATTTTCGATTAACATTGTTGCAGTTTGTGGGACTACACAAAAATTGTGATGCATTTTCTCTGTGGAGGGCGCACGGTAAAAGGTTCTCATACTTGCAACTTTGATTGGCTCCAGTACTTTGATGTTGTGATCACTGGCAGGTCTTTTCCTTTCCTAGGTCTCTTTAATCTAATGCTCTGAACAAAATCATGGTGATAACAATAGTTATGTGTTATTGGATATCAATTTGTAGTTGAATTTATTGTTTCTGGAAATATTATTCCCCATTTTATTTGTTTGTTATCTGATTTGAATCTCTCTTTTTTTGTGAAGTGCAAATCCTGGATTTTTCCATGAAGAGAGTCGTGCCAACATGTTTGAGGTGGAACCTCAGTCTGGAATGCTTATTAAGACTGAAAATGGAACACCTATGCCTCAGGTTTGACTTAACAAATTTTGAGACTTATTCAGTCTTTCAAATGTATTTCTATTCCAAATGATCCTTGTGTATATATCCGTCACAATTGTTTTTTTTGTTTGCTTGAAAGGTGAGAGATCCTTCACCAAAAACTTTACCAAAGAGTAAAGATAAAGGCTGTCGAGTTTTTCAAAATGGAAATGTGGGGCATCTTCACAGTTTGCTCTCCATTGAGTCAAGTTCACAGGTATTTTACACTAGCTTTATCTCACTCTGGACTAGAAAGATCAGTCTGTTATGAAACACAGATATTCTGTAAAAGTCTAAAATAACTGGATGTACCATGCCATACATCTGTTGTGACTTATTCAGCTATTCGATCTTACTAGGTTCTTTACGTTGGTGATCATATATATGGTGATATCTTGCGCAGCAAAAGAAGTTCTGGGTAAGGTTTTCTTTTCCAAATATATGTTTTTCTTCTGTTTTGTTTTGTGAAGAACTTAACGAAACTTCATGGGTTTAATTGACCTGTATCACTCCCCTAACACCTTATGACTGGTGAACGTAGCATCTAAGTGGATAGAAACACTCTTTTGTTGATGAAGATAATATAGTATCATAGGGGTTAGAAGAAACTGGTAAAAGTGTTTTTGCTTGTGAGAGCTACTTGCAGCTTAATGTTTCTTCATTTTTCAGGCTGGAGAACTATGCTTGTTGTTCCAGAACTAGAAAGAAATTTGAACTTCTATGGGAACTGAGGGACATGCGAAAGGTGAATGGATCCTCACGTTCTATATCTTATTAATATAAGAGATGATTTTGTGATTAGTAACAACAGCCCTTAACAATCTGATAATTTTTTGGTGCGCAGAAACTTATTTTGATGAGGAATGAACGTGACTCAGTTGAAGATAAAATTCATCACTTGAACTGGTCCCTCAATTGAGTTTTCTTTAAATTTGGATGTACACCAAAGAAATCTGTGTTGCATATATTAGAATCTTAATTGTTATAGCCATTTTCACAAAACGTTTTTAATATTAGGTTTGATGATATGAATGACAAGCATGAAATGTTATCAGCAGTCAAGGACTTAGAGGTAAAATAGAATTTGTGTAACCCCTGAATATTTCAATAGTTGCATATCAAGTGCAACAACTAGTTTCAGTCTGTTAGAAACTGTTCATGTCATGGGTTCTGGTTACTGCAGTTTCACAAGGTATGGGGCCAACCGATGAAAACAGGTTAGCAGGGTTCTCGATTCGCTAACCAGGCATACAAACATTTTATATTTTTGCTTTCTTATGTGGCAGCTTGAGTGTTTTGTGTTTGTGGGAAATTGATTTGTCAAACCGCTTTTCTTCCTAATTATTCATGAAATACATATTTATTTTAGTCATTCAATAGTATCTTAGCAGTGTATTCAATGTAATGTTTGAATTTATTTGATTTTATTGAGTGTTAGATGTTTTATACGAATTAAAGAGTTTAATATGCAACACTCTAGAATCTCAGCTACAACTATGAGATTTAGATTTTTATTTCTTAAAACTAAAAGAACACTATCCAAACACTCTTAAATCACTTAAAAACTTTGAAACCATATAACTCAAATGTTTTGAATAACAATAGATTACAGAGTATTTTATGAAATGTTAGGTTCAATTATAGTGAATCTCAAATGTTTTAAAATTTATTTTGAATAACATTAGATTTGTCATTTTAATATAAATTTCCTTAAACTTTCAACTGAACACACCTTCGTTAGAGTATTTTTGGTACTTTTCGAGATTGAAATTGGGTTTGGTGCGATTTCAAAATTTTCAAGATTTTTCGGTTAAAATCCATAACTCAAAATAGAGCAGAACAAAACTCATTCAATAATTATGTTGGATTCAGTTTGGTTTGGATTCATTTTTATAGGATTGGTTCGGTTAATATTATCCGGTTTAATTATCTTAGCTTTAGTGGACGTATAGTTTAGTAGCTTGGCTTCGTTTCAAGGCCCATTTAATTTAGGTTTAAGGCCCATAAACTCTGTCTAGAGATCAAAAAGCCAGAACCACGCTTAAGCCACGTGGCAATCTTCCTAGGGATCTCTTCTTCTGCCACACACACCTCGTTTCCCTCCCTCCTTCCTTCCTCGCCTGAGAGAGAGAAGAAAAAATAAAATAAACAAATAAATGCAATTGAATTGGAAGGAATATTCGCCGGAAAACCACCGGTAAATGTCTCATTGCTTATATTCGAATCCAACCTTTTCGGCGACATTACCTATATGTTTTACACCTACTACTACTATTATTCTCTATCTCGAACACGATTCACCTCCCTCTCTCCGCCTATATAATAATAATAATACCATGCGTCTCTCCAAACGCCACTTCTCTCCTCTTTCTCTCTGTCTCTCTGTATTTTCCTCTGGTTTTCGTTTCCCTGGAAAATTTCAAGCTCAGAGACGATTCCTCAACTCCTCTGCTGCTGGTTAGTTCTTTTATTCGACTTTTTGGTTTATTTTTCTATGGAGTTTGGTTGATTGGTGTCGTAACCACACGAAGCAGTTCATTAACTTTGCGGTCTGTGTGTGGTTCCATGTAACTGACTTTGCTAAGTGGTTGGAGAAATTTCGTAGTGAACCTTTGGATAGAGAAGGAAGGTGTGCTTAATTAGTAGCTATCTCAATTTTTAGGAATCTTAGGATCAGGACTTAACTTGTCGGAAAGCTTGTGTCTTTTGATCAAGGTAAGATGTTAGGTTTGTTTTGTTCCTCTTTGGTGGTTGGTGGTGGTAGTGGATCATGTTGATAAACAAACCATAGTGGTCTTAACATGTTAGTTAGTTTGTTTTTATTTTCATTTTAGGGGTTTTGTTACTTTTTTTTTGTCCTTGGTGCTAGTGGATCATGTTGATCGTATGACTCATGTTGAATCATTCCATCTCCCGTAGAAAACGTGTCATCAGATTGTTTATCTTCTCACGTGCTTCTATGTTTAGCTTTGGTGGGTTCTGACTAACGAGTTGTTTCTTGCATATTCTTATTATCTATTTTTGGATATAGCTTGTTTCCTTCTCTATTCCATTCCATGTGTTGCGTATACGTCATATGTCCAAAAATAAAGTTATGCTTCCTTTGATCTTCTCAGGGGCAAGCCAGTTGTGTTTCAAGAGTTCAATGGAAGAACAGCGAGCTAGTGCTCTTAGTGAAGGTGTGGTACAGTTTCACAATGTTGGCTCAAGGGATGGATGTGAAGCTCCCCATAAATGGTCATCTCCTGGAGGAGGAAAGAAAATCGATTTGAAGAAACAAATCTTCTGCAACAGATCGTTGAACATGAGAAATATCATTGCCGTAGGCTTTGATATGGACTACACTCTTGCTCAGTACAAGTCTGAAACTTTTGAGTCCCTTGCTTATGAAGGAACTGTCAGGAAATTGGTATATGATTTGGGGTATCCAAGTGAGGTTAGTATATTGTATTGCTCTTCTAAGGTTCTGACTAGCAAAATGTGTTTGATTGACTGTTAATACTTGTTGTGGTCAACTAATCCAGCTGCTGGAATGGACGTTTGATTGGAATTACATGGTTAGAGGCTTGGTGCTAGACAAAAAGAGGGGGAACATCTTAAAGGTGAATGAAAACCTTTATTTGGATTGGACTCTCATAATAGTTATTGCTCCTTTTTCTAATGGACTGTTGATGATGCAGATGGATCGCCACAAGTATGTGAAAGTAGCTTACCATGGGTTTAGAGAGCTCTCTAAAGATGATAAAGTTGATATCTATGGCAGCAGCCTAATACAAGATTCTTTTGATGAGCCTGACTACGCTCTCATAGATACTCTCTTTTCTTTGGCTGAAGCTTATCTGTTCGCGCAACTTGTTGATTTTAAAGATAATAACCCTGAAAAGATTCCCAAGGACGTTGAGTAAGTCTATTTCCCATTTTTATTACTGTTTTGATATTCTCTAGTCTTCAATAAAGTATATGTTATGCGTATGGTTATAATATTGGTAACCGATACTCCCTAACTTATGCTTGGCATTAATTTATTTAAAAACGTATCATTAATTTATTTCTTCTCCAATGGTGTTCTTTCAGTTATGCTCGTATGTATAAAGATGTCCGGGCTGCTGTTGATCTGTGCCACCGTGATGGAACTTTAAAACAGATGGTAGCAAAAGAACCCAATAGGTAAGGCTGATGTTATGTTCATGACTGTTCTTTGAAAATTGGATATGTACCATCTCTGTTGAAAACTTTTTTCCCCCTTCCTTCTTTACATATTTTAATTTGTCTTCTTATCAGGTATATCAATGAAGATACTACGATTGTACCACTTATAAAAATGATAAGAGATTCTGGACGTTTTACTTTCTTGGTGACCAATAGGTAATGCTAACGACATATATTTTATAAACTTGCCTGCTATGTTGGTTGCGCAGTCGATAAAAATTTAACTTCGTAAATGGTTACATGCTCCAAAGTTTAACTTAAACCATTGTAACCTGTTTCCCTGCACTTGTAACAGAAATATCGAACTTGGGAAGATTTTTAAAAACATCTGTGAAATCTTGTTATGAGACAGTGTCAATATTAACGAGTGTCAATATTAATGATTTATTATCGCCTGTTATTGTATAATCAGTTTTTTTTTCTCTGCTTGGTGAGATGGATTTTTGATTTAACATTGTTGCAGTTTGTGGGACTACACAAACATTGTGATGAATTTTCTCTGTGGAGGTCGCACGGTACATGGTCCTCATACTTGCAACTTTGATTGGCTCCAGTATTTTGATGTTGTGATCACTGGCAGGTCTTTTCCTTTCTCAAGTCTTTTTAATTTAATGCTCTGAATAAAATCATGTTGATAAAAATAGTTATATGTTTTTATTGGCTATCAATTTGTAGTTGAATTTTTTGTTTCTGGAAAATATTTCTCTCTTTTTATTTGTCTGCTGTCTGAATTGGATCTTTTTTTGGTGAAGTGCAAAACCTGGCTTCTTCCATGAAGAGAGTCGTGCCAATTTGTTTGAGGTGGAACCTAAGTCTGGAATGCTTATTAATACTGACAATGGAACACCTATGCCTCAGGTTTGACTTAATGAATTGCGAGACTCACTCAAGTGTCTGAGATGTACTTCTTATCCAAATGATTCTTGTGTATAATTGTTTTTTTTTGGTTGAAAGGTGGGAGATCCTTCACCAAAAATTTTACTGAAGAGTAAAGATAAAGGTTGTCGAGTTTTTCAAGGTGGAAATGTCGGACATCTTCACAGTTTGCTATCCATTGAGTCAAGTTCGCAGGTATATCGCACTAGCTATTTCTCAAAAAGCACTTATCCCACTCGCGATTACAAAGATCAGTCTGTTATGAAATTACATATATTCTAAAGAAATCTATAGTAACCGGACGTACTATGCCATGCTTTAGTTGTCACTCATTCAGCTATTTGAACTTACTAGGTTCTTTACGTTGGTGATCATATATACGGTGATATCTTGCGGAGCAAAAAAGTTCTTGGTAAGGTTTCCTTTTCCATTTATAGACTGTTCTTCTCTTTTGTTTAGTGAAGTAACTTAAACGAAGACCTATGTAGGGATTAAGAATATGGTATGTTAGGTCCCTAACACCTTATGACTGGTTCGCGTAGCATCTAAGTAGGCTAAATGCACTCTTTTGTTGATGAAGATAGTATCATTGGTGTTAAAAGAAACTGGTAAAAGTGTATTTGATTGTGAAAGCTACTTGCAGCTTAATTATTCTTCATTCTTCAGGCTGGAGAACTATGCTAGTTGTTCCAGAACTAGAAAAGGAGGTTGAACTTCTATGGGAACTGAGGGACATGCGAAAGGTGATTGATCCTCTCATTCTCTATGTAGTTAGTATGAGAGAGATGGTTTTGTGATTAGGATCAACAGCCGCTAATGATCTCCATAATTTATTTTGGTTTGCAGAAACTTATTTTGATGAGGAATGAGCGTGATTCAGTTGAAGACAAAATTCATCACTTGAACTGGTCCCTAAAGTGAGTGTTCTTTAAATTAAGATGTACACCAATGAAAGCTGCGTTACATAGATTAAAATTCTTAGTTGTAACCAATCTTATCGTTCAGGTTTGAAGATGTAAACGAGAATGATAAGCAGGAGATGTTATCAGCTCTCAACGACTTAGAGGTAAAAATAGAATTTGTGTAACCCCTGAATATTTCAACAGTTGCATAGTTGTTTTAAGTCCACACTTATGTTTTTGGTGGGATTTGACAGTCTAAAAGAGATCAAGTACGACTAAGTCATCAACAAGCTCAAAGAGAAAATCACCAAAAGGTAATGTTGTGTATCAAGTGCAACGACTAGTTTCAGTTCCAATCTGTTAGAAACTGACATTGGTTTTGGTTACTGCAGTTTCACAAGGTCTGGGGACAACTGATGAAAACAGGTTACCAGAGTTCACGATTCGCTAACCAGGTTTACAACATTTTATATTTTTGCTTTCTTATGTGCTAGCTCGAGTGTTTTGTGTTTTTGGGGAATTGATTTCTCAACCCGCTTTTCTTCCTAAATCAGGTCGAAAGGTTTGCATGCCTATACACAAGCCAAGTCTCTAACCTACTCTTGTACTCACCAGACAAGTATTACAGACCTAGTGAAGACTTCATGTCCCATGAGTTCCATCTTCTTCCTCTAGAATGATTGATCAATGAGACTTGTTAAAGAAAGACCAAGCTCTAAAGTCAAGAGTATATCAAAGTATTGGTTTGGTTGGTGCTTATTCTTACTGTCTATAAGCTTCCTTAGTTTCTTCTTAGTTTCAGTTTCACTTGAACAACTACAAGTTTGAGAATCTAATGAAAATGTTTTCTATTGTCATTTGCTTTGTTTTCTTTGTTAAGCCACTTCCGGACCCAAACCAGTTTATTTGTCAATTACTCTTGTTAACTTCTTCCTGATCACCTTAACCTCCATTTACTTAGTTCATGGAACACTCTCAGTTCTGGTTTAGGAGAAAATCTTACGATTCTGAAGCTGTGCATTCAATTCCTCCAAAACTGTAACTGGCTGCTGGAAGAGAAGAAGCAGAACAAGTTATGTTTGGTGCTTTAGACAACCTTTTCCACCAAAAGAGAGATTAAACCAAAGGATATTGGAATTTGCATTGTGAATTGTAGTGTCTTTAACATTGCACCTTCACTATCTGCAATGACTGTGAACAAACACAAGTTGATAGGTAACATCAACAGCTTTTACCTCGGTGGAATGGGTTGTAGGGTTGGGGAAGTTAGCCTAGCTAAAGATCTGTGGTTCATAGGAGCACTTTTGTAGTTGCTGTCAGGAAGATTGCATCAACAACACCATGTAAGGTTACAATTCTAGATCATCATTATTCATTTCTGGCAATGTTGATGTTCAGATTTATCTCTGTATGAAGAGTTTGATCAAATTACAAAAAAACTTGAATGTTTGTTCATATACATTGAACAGAAGATTATTGACACACAACTTTGAACAAAAAAAAAATATTGACACACAACAAACAAACAAATTTTAGTAACTTCTCAGCCCAATTAACAACAGCTGGAACATTTCTCCGTTTCTTCTTGTTCGTGGCCAAAAGAGAGAGGGAGACCAAAAAATGAAATTGTTTTTGAGTTTTTCTCATCTGAACAAGGCTTGAAGTTCTTCAAGCGTTTTCCCTTTGGTCTCAGGAACCCACAGAGTCACGAACACCACTGTGAATGCACAAACCAAACCGTATAGAGTGAAAGTTCCTGCTCAGAATTAACCAAAACCCCCATCAACAAAATGACCTATCGTGTGTTGACAGAGAGAAAAGAGGAAGATAGAGTGAGGGAGAAACCTCCACTGCTCCAGGCTAATAGCAAGTTTGCGGTCATGGTGATCAACCAAGAGATAAACCAATTGGCTAAAGTTGCTATACTTCCAGCTAAACCCTTTATGTTCACAGGAAGGATCTATTTACCAAAAACAACAACAAAGCAAGCAGATGGTAGTTTAGTAAAGCTTTTTTCGCTGTTTGGTTCTTACCACACTTAGTTCTAACATCTAATCACCTCAGACATAATGAGCCACGGAATTGGTCCCATTCCCAATGAGAAAGAAACAACCATTGCCTGTAATGATTCAACGGACTTAAAGCAAAGATAATAATAGCTCACTGCTTCAAAAATGTTTCAATAATAATATAACAAACTTACCACTACTCCAACTACTGACAAGATACTCAGCATACTGTACATGTCTGAATCGTGAGACACAAATTCCTAAACAAGAGATGTTAAAAACTCAAAACGTCAAATACTGGGTTTTTTGCAGAAGATTGAAAAAAATGGTGATAAGGGAAGTTAGAACTTATAAAGTACCTTAAGGTAGAAGGCAGCTGCAACAATCACTAGGCTTATCGTCATCCCAACAGAAGAAATCTACAAAACATTCCCATTTGCCTTATTAGAAGTTAATTTTGGGCATTTCTTGAATTCTTCTCTAGAGAAAAGTTCTGAAGATATGAAACTAATGAACTAATAATACTCACGGTAAGAAGAAGACGACGACCTGCTTTGTCCACCAACCATGTTGATATTGCAGTCGCCACTACCTGAATAGCACCGACCCCAAATGTTGCTGCGTTACTCGATGTAACTCCTAAAAAATGACAAAAAAAAAATGTTATGTAATGATATGAAACAAGAAGCATCAAGTGTTCTTAGAGCAAGGACCTACCTGCAGACTCAAAGATTGTACTGGAATAAAACAGGACACCATTAATTCCACCGAGTTGTTGAAGTACAAGCAAACCTATACCAACCTATTACACACGCAACAAAGAAACAGAGTTTTAAGATGCTGTTTCATACGGTAAACAAAGTATCTTCCAAGGGAGAGATATTTAACGTTTGTACCATAAGTGGGAAATAGTATCTCCTGCGCTTGAGATCAACAAACCGAACTGTAGACGATCGTTTCGTAGACGTTCCCACAGATCTCTGCAGATATGCAGACAATATGAAAAATAAAGCTTTTGAAAGTCATTCATGGAAGGAATCAATCATACTCAGCGGTAATATTACCTTGATTTCATTAACCTCAACGGTAATATCAGTCTCAAACCCTCTAAGAACTTGTAATGAGGTTTCAAAATCATCAGTCATACCCATTTTTGCCTACAAATTTAAAGCAAAGCATCCCATAAGAGTGTAATAACCAAATATGCACCAACTCAATAAAAATAAGTGGAACTTTCTAAGGCGTACCAGCCAACGAGGGGACTCAGGAATGAAAAAGAGACCAGGTATCAATACTATGCATGGCAATGTCCCTAAAGATAAAGGAAGACAAGAGAGAAAAGTGATTAGAGAGCATGTTGATGAGTCATAATCATAAACTAGTTTCAGGCTCTGTGTAATGAGATTTACCCAAGACTGCAAGGATTCTCCATGGAACAAAGAGGCCAAGTAAATAAGCCAACATTATTCCAATTGTCACAGAAAGCTACATCAAAAAATGTTAAGCACTAAGAATCTGTTTCATGAAATTAAAAAGAAGAATCAGTCAGCTAGAGGTGACAAACCTGGTTAACAGAACCCAACCCTCCCCTCATATTCTGTGGAGATATCTCAGCAATATATACAGGCACCTAAAACCAAGAACCGAGTTGCATAAAACTCACTGGAAACTTGTTATTCTATAAGCAAACAAACTAGGCGAGTTCAGTGTTACCGTGTAAGAGATGATCCCAACACCAAAACCTTCTAAAAGTCTTCCCATGTAAAGAAAAGAAGTATCCTACAAATACCATAATGATGTAGAGAGATAAGGTAAAAATCTAAAAATCTCCAGAGATCTATTTTGCTTATATATATACTCACTTCTGCAAATGATATGCAAAGCCAGCCAATGATATTAGGAATTGCAGCAATCATCAGAGACTGTCCAAAGAAACACACAATAAGTAAAACAAAGATGAAGAGATCATCACATGGATCAATTCAAGAATCAGTTAAAAAAAAACAAAGTGTACCCCTTTTCTTCCAATGTATTCAGCGATCTGACCACTGGCAATAGCACCAACCATAGCACCCACATTGGACAGAGAACCAAACACAGAGTACTACACATGGACAAAAAAAGATCAAAAAGTCAAATAAGGGACCAGGCAGCAGCTCTAGACATAGGATCGGTCTTATTACCTCAGATACAGTCAAACCAAGATCCTTGATGATTGCAGCTTGAGTTGGAGAAGAGTAACCACACTGGTCCAAAAAAAATGTATAAAGTCTCAAACTTTCTAAAACAAAATGAACAAGTAAAGGTGAGATTTTTCAACGACTTACAGTGAATCCGAATTGAATAGGACCAAGAGCAATGATCAGAACACAAGCAAGAACAGAGATTGAGTTGTCTTTGATGACTTGAGACGAACCCATCATGCTCGATTGTCTTGAGCCCATCCGGTACCAACTTCCTGTGTGCATGAAAGGTCGTCGCAGCTCATTCCTGGCCTCCTCTGTCTCATCCCTCGAACTCATCTTTTTGATTTTCTTTATGTCTCTACACTCTCAAATCTATTGTCTTTTCTTATCAAAAGCTTCAAGATTGAGGAAGTAAAATGCCGATTCTAAACGGGAAAAGTCAACAAAAACTCCTGTGAGGACTTTCTGAGAATGACGATAACTTGGATAAGAATGGATTGAGAAATGCCGTCTTATAAAAGAAAACGAAGAAATGGAAGATAATGTGGTGTGTATATGGCGGTGATGTAGTGATTATTTGCTGAAAGAGACAGAGAGATCATGAGACTGCTTCAGACAGTTTTTTTTAGATCACATACTGTCGACGCATAAACCAAATTTGGACAAAAATAAAGGTCTTGTCTGGATAAATGGATATAACTTTTTTTATGTAATAATTCTTCTTAAAATTAAAAGAGTAAAACCTTGAGATAGTAATAAAACACCCTGTGTTCAAATAAAGAGAAACATCTCTAAAATAACATTAACTAGAATTTTATCTATCTGCGCAGATATTTTTTTCTATTTATATATAGTTTTGATTTTGATTTTGATTTTTATAATATTTTTAAAATATATTATTTACAATTTGATGTTATATAATGTATAAAAAATCATTATTCATGTATATTTTTGGTATTATTAATATAATAATTTATGTTTCAAAATGTAATTTAATTTTTCATTAGTTGCTGAATACCAATGTATTTTAATTTTCAATAATCAAATAGAGAAACATCTTTAAAATAGAGATAAAAGTAAGTAGTTGATGTTTTGTTAAAAAGTTAGTGTTAAATGTAATTAATGTTGTATTTGACTAATATAATGTGTATAAATAATAGTTACATTTTTATATTTTAAATTTATATCAGTAATTTACATTTATGCGTAAAAGAAATATTTGTGTTTTAAGATTTGTATTATATATAATTTATATTTTAGTTTTATATGTTTTGAGTTTATTGCAATTATTTATATAAAATGAAAATATTAAATATAGTCGATCGAATATATTTTATGTTTTAGTTTTTATAATTTTTATTGAATAAATTCTGCGAATTTTAAATTATATTATGTAATAATATAACAACAAATGAATATTAGCCATGAATTTATGTATCAAATTATAAGAATATATCGTTACATGTATATTTGATATGATTTATGAAAAAAAGATTGTTATAATGATACACATACATGTAGGATATTTAAATAACCTAAAAATTAAAGAATATTCATTTGAAATTTCATTTGTTTAGTGTAAAAATATTAGTATCTTACTAAAGAATATTCTTTCTGATTTCTTTAAAGAATTATTTTTGATTAATTAATGTGAATATCAAATAAAAAATATTAAGTTATTAATGAGAAGGTCCAATTATAAATTATTACAGTAGATTTTTCCAATGACTTTATTTTAATAGAGTAGATAAATAAATTTAAAAAGTTATTACAAAAACTTTTTTTGTTTTATATTGAAGTTAAAATTAGGGTAAATTAAGTTTTTCTTATTAAATGAGTGCTGTTTTGAGAATTTTTAGAAAATATTATTTTGGAGATTTTTCTAAATTAAATATATATATATAACCAATAAACTATGCAGAAAATAGATAATACCCTGGCAATAAATTGAATACATATTTTGTAATATTCCGGATAATTCTATCCAGTTTTCAAAGGCCAGCAAAATTTGCCATCAAAATATATGTTTTTTTCGTCAAACTTATCCATATACTAATTGATACGGATATGTGAACTATACATGAGAACTTATATTTGAACTGAAATTAACAAACATATTTCAAAGATAACTAAAAGGTATGGTCGTAACTTGAAGAAACTATCGGTTTTGTTGGAATTTTAGTCTTTTTTGTGTACACTGGATTTTTAGTCTTTTTAACAACTCCAAACAGTTGGTTTTGAATCAAATCGCTAAAAACTATCATGTTTTATAGGCTAATTATTGTCCAAAAAATTATGCAACTCATCATGTAATATCGATAAGCTCTTACAACATCTTTGCACTTCGAATATTCCATGTTATTTCATAGACATTATTCCAGAACTATCCGGTCCATAATTTATCCAAGTCCAAGAAGCATGGATATGGCATGTCAAGGATTAGAGAAGGTTTGGCAAATTATTAGAGTTTTTTCACTTTTTGCGTTTTTAGTTTACATTTCTATAATTTTCTAGAAAGAGAAATAAATTTTGATCATCAAGCTTTGAATTATTTTTTAATCAAAAATTAGTATTGTTTGTCTTGCATATATTGGTCTGATAATATAATTTGGGCCAGAGAAACTTATTTCTTGTCTTTCAATATATAAAATCCATCAAAATATACAGATCAGAAATTTGTCTAGATACGTAAGCCAGAATATTATTTTTAAAGATGGTAGACTTTATATTAAATAAAAAAAATATTTATTTTCATTGTTTTTTAGTTTGCTGTTTGGTAGAAAGAAATAAAAGAACAAAAAACAAAACGAGCGAAATGTGAGGTAAGAGATGGTCAGAAAGACAGAGTATCATATCACACCAAACACGTCTTTGTGATCTGATATTACTGTCTCCACATCACCACGATCTAATTTTTTTTGTTGACCACAAATATTTATATATCTGCATTGTACATAACACTGATCAAGTCTTTTTGTTTCCTCCTCGTTCCTCACATGTACAATCACTACAAAAAAAAAAGTCATTTAGCATCATTTAATTTATATTTTTGCATTAGTTATAAATGATGTAAAATAATTTTACATCACTTAAATAAATGACTCTGAAAGTGGTGATACAAATAATTTACATCATTTTATTAACAAATGATGTAAGAAATTATTATATTTTCATCAGTTACTTTATGTGATGTCAATATATATATCAATTGTAAAAACGATATTAACAATTACATCAATTTTTCCAAATGATATTAGTATTGACATCAATTAAAATAACTGATTTAGTTAATAAAATATTAATTAATAATTTAATAAATTAATATCGATTTATTAAAAAATATTTTAATAGTTTTACTATTTATAGTTATTGTTTTAAATATTAGAATCATTTGTAGAGTAGAAAATACATATAAAATAAAATATTATTTTGTAACAATTTATTAATTTTCCATTGAAATATAACATAGCCAAGAAAACAAGAAAAATAAAAAAGGTACAGAGAAGAAAAAAAGAATATAGAAAGTTAAACAAATTACTAGTTATGAGAAAGAAAAAAACATGAAGAATGCGGAGATACAAAAAAAATACTAGCAATTATATCCAGATTCTTCTTTTTTCTTCTCATTCTTTGCATCTTCTTTTTTCATCTTCAATCTCTATCGATTTTCCTCCACATTTCAAATCACTCTTGTCGTGTCTTCATATATCTCTGAATTATTCTGATCCTAATAGAGAATGATTATTAAGACATAAACAAAAAATATAAGAACTTGTAGTTTTCAAAAAATTTGAGAATAGAGAAAGAAAAAAGAAATAATACCTCTCAAAAGTTTAATCAGAGTCGTTTGATTAGCAAACTTCAGCAATCTTTAAACCCTTTCATGAAAAGAAACGCATTTGTCATCGTGACTCATATAATGCTTGATATTGTTGAAATCTGTTTCTGATCAAATAACCAAAACAACAAATTTTAAGCTCTGAACAAAAGTTTAAGAAACTGAAACAGAGAAAAGATGAAAAAGAGACGAAGATGAAAATATTGAAGTGAAACAGTTATAGAAAATTATGATCCAGTAAAATTAAAGCTAACAAAAAATTAAAATCACAAGAATATTATACTATTTCTGGTATTCCCTACTTTTTAACTGATTAGTTCACGTTTTATGTGGGATTGTGGTTCCTTTTTTTGGGGAACTATAATAGATCCTGTTTAGTATATAATTATACAATTATATTATATTTATTAATTATTTTATAGATCCAAACTAATTTTGTACTAGATAATATATTTCAACAGATGCAAAATAAGATTAAAAACAATATCATTTTTATTAGACCGATGCTAATATATATATATATATATATAATTTTTATTAGCATCAATTATTTTACTGATGTAAATTATAGATCATTTAAATAAGTGATACTAAACAAAATAATATATGCATCAATTGTGTAATTGATATAATTTTATATAATTGTATCATTTTTGTTAAAATGATACAAATTAAAAGAAAAGACATCACTTATATCGAACTGATGTTAAATTAATTAATAATAACATCAATTACTATAAATGATTTAAAAGTATAAATATTTGTTTCAGTTCTGAATAAGTGATTTAAAATGGTATCACTTATTTTTGTGATACAATTTAAGTGATACAATTCAATGTTTTTTTGTAGTGAATAGTCCTTCCCATCGCCATTGTATATTTTATTCTTTAATCCTTATAATAAAATTAAACATAACATTACTCAGTAAAGTCTCAAATTATATGAAAACAATAGATCAAGACTCTTGGAAAAGTATTTAATTGTTATTTATTTCACAAAGAAGGGTCTAACTCAAGCATTCCAGTTTCGGCTTATTCATCACCCAATTAATTAAGGGCTTATTTGCTGAATAGCCAAAAAAAAAGTGAAATTAGATTTTTAAAGAGAGAGAGAGTAGAGAGAGATAGGAAGAGAAAGTAGGAGAGAGGGGGTGTTTTTAGTTAGTTAGTGAATTTTGTTTTTTTGTGTGTATATTGGATGCAATTTCCCATTAATTAACTCTTTTGTTGACCACAAAAACATCACTCAGTTAATTCTCAAATTATATGAAAACAATAGATCAACGACTTTTCCCCCCAGTTTTCAGAGGGAGTTTTAATCAACTTTTATTTACTTTGTAACTATTTTAAATTTAACAAAGTAAGGTGTTTCTTGTGTATATTGAGCTCAGTTGAAAGACCCAAGTAATCCAGTTTGGGCTTATTAAAGCAAACGGACTCTACTTTTTTATCATAAAGCCCACACAGAAGACATCGGAGCGTGAAGGCCACTATAGTTAAAAGCGCGTCAGAAAAGAATCAAAGTCAAGCCAAAAGACGCAACTTCACTCCGCCGTGTCCATTCTCCGATTACTTCTTCAAGCGATCAAACAAAACCCTAATTCAACCCAATTCGATTTTCCACATGGGTGAACCACAACCTTCTCAACCACCGCAAAGCAACGATTCCGACGACTCCTCCTCCGCCTCCGTTCCCGGCTCAATCGTCTCATCAACCACCATCGAAGCCCCGAGAATCACCGAGCTAAGCAATGTATCCTCCCCTCCTTCCAAAATCCCTCTCCGTCCTCGAAAAATCAGAAAGCTTTCTCCCAACAACGACGCGAGACCTTCACCGAAGGGCAAACCATCGCAGCCACCGAGGATCCACGCAAAGTCTCTAACTTGCGAGGGAGAGCTCGAAGCGGCGATAACCCACCTCCGCAGCGTCGATCCTCTCCTAGCCTCGTTGATCGACGCACACCCACCGCCAAAGTACGAGTCTTTCAACACTCCCTTCTTGGCTCTCATCCGAAGCATCCTCTACCAGCAGCTTGCTGCCAAAGCGGGGAACTCAATCTACACGCGCTTCGTTTCCCTCTGCGGAGGCGAAAACGGCGTCGTTCCGGAGAATGTCCTCCCCTTGACGCCTCAGGAGCTTCGTCAGATCGGTGTCTCCGGGAGGAAAGCGAGTTACCTCCACGATCTCGCGAGAAAGTATCAAAACGGGATCTTGTCGGATTCTGGGATTGTGAGCATGGATGATAAGTCTCTGTTCACGATGCTGACGATGGTTAACGGGATCGGGTCTTGGTCGGTTCATATGTTTATGATAAACTCGCTTCATAGACCTGATGTGTTGCCTGTTAACGATCTTGGTGTGAGGAAAGGTGTGCAGATGCTTTATGACTTGCCGGAGCTGCCTCGTCCTTCGCAGATGGAGGGGATTTGCGAGAAGTGGCGTCCGTATAGGTCTGTTGGGTCTTGGTACATGTGGCGGCTCATTGAAGCGAAAGGGACGCCGTCTAGTGCTGGGGCTGTGAGTTCAGGAGCTGATTTGGCGTTTCCGCAGTTGGAAGACATGCAACAGCAACAACAGTCACAGCTTCTGGACCCTCTTAGTGTGTTCAGTATCGGGTATAGTCAGCTACTGTATCTAACGTAGTTTCTGTGCAATACTTGTCCCTGCTTGAAGTTTGCCCTTAAGGTAGATGTAGCAGTCACTGGAGTGGTTGCCTTATAGATGGTACTTTCTGAAAACGAGTACTAACGTCTAGTTATCGTTTCCTAAAGTTAATCTCAATGCTTCACAAGGTATTTAGCTTTAACTGTAGATGCAATTGTCAAGGGGATTGTGGTTAAGATAGTTTTTAGTATCTAAAACTTGTATCGAGCTGACAAGTCACATGAGAAAATACCATAGTTTCGTGGAGTTTAGTATGTTCAAGAGTAGCATCTATGCAGGGAATGTGTATTGAGGCTGGTTTTCATGGCTTGATAGACGTAAATTGATAGATTTTTCATGTGGAGGCCTTTACTTTTCAACGTAATCACATGTGCGGCAGTGAAAGCCTTCACTAAAACAAGATCATGTTGAAGAAAATGGTACATAGGGATTCTAATATTTGATACTTTGCGTACCTTAGGTACTAGTGTTTCACGTGACAACGTTAAAATGTGGAAACCATCACAAACATAATAACTGAGGCTTTTCTCATCCAAGTCACTATACTTTTGTAATGCTGAATACTTGGTTTGTTAATTAAGGAGTAATTACAATTATAACGAGGTTGTTGATACATTAGTCTTCTTATGTGGTTCTTATTGACTACTTAACAGGGCATGGGGCCAAACTTAGCTGGCTTCCCACCATAAGTTGTTGTCGTCCATGGCGTTAGAGGGTTCTGGTCCGGTCTTCAGCTACTGTCAGGTGAAAAGGTCGAGTGTTCTGCTGTGAAGAAATAAGAATAAAGCAGGAACTTTTGTAGGTTGGGTTTCTCAAGACACGAAACTGAAAGACTATGCGGCAGAAACCGTCTTGTTATGTAAAGATATATAGTTTAGCCGATGAACTTTGATTTTCTCTTGTTGGAGGCTTAAAATTGCTGCTTAAAGAAAGCTCATTATTCCTGTAAAACAGAGCCAAATCTTTCATTTTCTCATTGTTAACCAGGTGTTTTTCCTGCACATGTTGGCTTAATCTTCTTACAAATAATCACACAAACATAATTCGAAATTAGCATTTTATGTTTCCAAAAATTTTAACTCAAATATCAGATTACTTGTATATATATAAAAAATTCATTAAAATATATATGCTCACATATTAAAAATATTTTAGAAAATATTTTTATACAAATGTTTTTCTTAATTAATAATAAATTGTTTTATATTTAAAATTTATAATAGAAAATATTATTTTAATATAACAACACAATTAAGATTTATCTAATTTTTAAAAAATCTAATATTATTAGTATAAAATCCGTTTTTATTATATAATAAATAAATATAAAAATTTATTAATATTATTAGTCTTAATCGTTTTAACTTTTAACTGAGAGCTCTGTTACAGAAAATCACTTCGCAAATAATAGTATAGATATATACAGTAAAAAAAAGCTTATGGTTTAGCTGTCATTGTTGCGTTGAGTTGTCAAAACATACTAGCAAATCGTACTCGCATGGAAGAAAAAGAAGAACCCTTTTGATGTTACGTAAGGTTTGGGATATTCCTATTATCAGTTTGAAGACAACATGTTAGATATGAAAACAATTGTTTGGTTTATTTCTTCTGTCACTGTAACAGACACAGATCCGTCTTTCTCCTCCACACAACTGAATCTGTGTTCAGTAAGAAGTGAGTAGGGAAAGTGAAGCATGTGAGACTATGAGGAGACTTGAGAGGCAAACAAATCTCATTATTTAGAAAACAACAAAGCACGTGTTCTGAACACAGTTGAGGTAAGAGTCGTTCTGGTTTTGGCTACAGAACAAGTTGGGAACACACAACCCTTAAGTTTTGTTTTTCAGAAAGGAGAGAGCTGATAGAGACAAATCACTGCTTTCCTTTTCATTCATTTCATTTCCAGCTAATCTTTTCTTTTATATACATATATACTCAATATATTCTATGTTGAACCTAAGCTTGTAGTTAGTTAACTTGAGATAGAAGTTATCCTAATGAGATTAGGATTTAGTAAAGATTGAGAGTTATCTTTAAGATATGTTTCCTAATGAGTTTAGGAACTTAGGTTTTATATATAAAGGATATGCAAGAGTGTTGCATAACTTGTGGGTT
Organism: Brassica rapa; assembly: GCF_000309985.2. Taxonomy (NCBI): domain Eukaryota; kingdom Viridiplantae; phylum Streptophyta; class Magnoliopsida; order Brassicales; family Brassicaceae; genus Brassica; species Brassica rapa. The sequence continues at coordinate 20,951,038 of NC_024801.2, read as the reverse complement.
GAGTGCTTTAGTTTTTGAAGATTGTTTCTAAAGCCTTGAGTTATTAATAAAGAGTTTGAGTTTGAGTTCTTGGTTGTTGAGCTACAATCATAAGTCTTGATTTCAATACGTGGTATCAGAGCTTAAATATTGAAATCAGAAACACATAGAGAAAGAAGGAAACGATGAGTGATCTAACGATTACTACTACTACGAAACCGAAGGAGAGTAACTCTTCAACGATTCAATGTCCAATGCTTACAGCTACAAATTATACGGTCTGGAGCATGAGAATGAAGGTGACCCTAAAGGTACATAAAGCTTGGGATACTATTGAGCCAGGAGAAGGTGAAGCAAGTAAAAACGATTTGGCCAGGGCTCTGTTATTCCAATCTATACCTGAAGCTCTAGTCTTACAAGTCGGCAACTTAGAGACATCTAAAGAAGTGTGGGAAGCTATAAAAGCAAGACATGTGGGAGCTGATAGAGTTAGGGAAGCTCGTTTACAAACTTTGATGGATGAATTCAGTCGGATGAAGATGAAAGAAACAGATACTATAGATGATTTCTCAGGCAAACTTGCAGAGATATCGTCTAAATCATCAGCTTTGGGAGAAGATATTGAAGAATCTAAGCTTGTAAAGAAATTCTTGAGCAGTCTTTCTCGTGCAAAATACATTCATATTATTGCTGCACTTGAACAGGTTCTTGATCTAAACACAACAACTTTTGAGGATATTGTTGGACGGCTAAAAGCCTATGAAGAACGAATTCAAGTTGAAGAACAGCAGGAGGATCATGGGAAACTTATGTATGCTAATATGGATTCTCAAGCGCAACAAGAAAGCTATGGAAAAATATTGATCCTTTTCCTTTAATATCTATACGGGAATCATCCCCGAACCTGACCTTCCCTGTTATCTTCTCATCAAGTTTAGAAAAATAATCTCTGTTCCCAGTCATATGATTACTGGCTCCATTATCAAGGTACCAGACATTATCTCCGTTTGCGGTTTCGAACTTAATAGGCATCACCTTTTCTTCATTAAGATACACTACTTCATTCATCATTAACTCCTCTGCTTCATGCGTACTGTCATTCTCATTCTCATGCGTTTCTTGAAGCTTAAGTTTCAGCTCAGGACAGTCATACACATAGTGACCAGTTTTGTCACACCGGTAGCAAACAATCCTAGACGCATCTCTTCCTTGAGTCCAATTGCGTTGGGTTTGTGTGGCCCCGTTGCTGCGTCCTCTTCCTCTGTATCCAGATCGACCTCTTCGACCTCTTCCTCTACCATAACTTTCAGTACCAGCTTGAGAATTTCCTCTACCATAGCTTTCTTGTTGCGCTTGAGAATCCATATTAGCATACATAAGTTTCCCATGATCCTCCTGCTGTTCTTCAACTTGAATTCGTTCTTCATAGGCTTTTAGCCGTCCAACAATATCCTCAAAAGTTGTTGTGTTTAGATCAAGAACCTGTTCAAGTGCAGCAATAATATGAATGTATTTTGCACGAGAAAGACTGCTCAAGAATTTCTTTACAAGCTTAGATTCTTCAATATCTTCTCCCAAAGCTGATGATTTAGACGATATCTCTGCAAGTTTGCCTGAGAAATCATCTATAGTATCTGTTTCTTTCATCTTCATCCGACTGAATTCATCCATCAAAGTTTGTAAACGAGCTTCCCTAACTCTATCAGCTCCCACATGTCTTGCTTTTATAGCTTCCCACACTTCTTTAGATGTCTCTAAGTTGCCGACTTGTAAGACTAGAGCTTCAGGTATAGATTGGAATAACAGAGCCCTGGCCAAATCGTTTTTACTTGCTTCACCTTCTCCTGGCTCAATAGTATCCCAAGCTTTATGTACCTTTAGGGTCACCTTCATTCTCATGCTCCAGACCGTATAATTTGTAGCTGTAAGCATTGGACATTGAATCGTTGAAGAGTTACTCTCCTTCGGTTTCGTAGTAGTAGTAATCGTTAGATCACTCATCGTTTCCTTCTTTCTCTATGTGTTTCTGATTTCAATATTTAAGCTCTGATACCACGTATTGATCCTTGACAGATGTGTATTACATTCCAGAGTTACGAAGCAATATCATTAGTCTCGGTCAGGCAACTGAGTCTGGTTGCGACATTAGAATGAGGGATGATTATCTGATACTATACGATCGTGATGGTAACTTACTGGTCAAGGCAAACAGATCTAAGAATCGTCTGTATAAAGTAACCATGGAAGTCGAAAGTGTGAAGTGCTTGCAGCTTGTAAGTGCTGGTGATTCTGTTACTTGGCATGCAAGACTTGGACATGTTGCGTTTGATACTATGAAGTCTATGATGAATAAAGAGATGGTATCTGGCATACCTAACATCGCGGTTGATAAAGAAACTTGCTCATCGTGCTTATTAGGAAAACAAGTGAGACAAAGCTTTCCAAAGGCAACGATGTACCGTGCTGATTATGTTTTGGAGCTTATTCATGGGGATCTTTGCGGGCCTATATCACCAACCACAGCGGCTGGTAACAGGTATATATTCGTGTTGATTGATGATCATACACGATACATGTGGTCTATTCTTCTGAGAGAGAAGAGCGAGGCATTTGAGAAATTTAAGAAGTTTAAAAGAATGGTTGAGCAAGAGACAGGAAAGTTTATTAAAACACTTCGAACTGATAGAGGTGGTGAGTTTACTTCTAAAGAGTTCCAAGCGTTCTGTGATGATCATGGAGTAAGAAGACATCTAACTGCACCATACTCACCGCAGCAAAACGGTGTTGTGGAAAGACGGAATCGAACACTCATGGAAATGACCAGGAGTATTATGAAGCATATGAGTATTCCAAACTGGTTGTGGGGGGAAGCAGTACGACACTCTACGTATCTCATCAACCGTGTGGGAACAAGGACACTAAAACAGCAGACACCATATGAGATGCTTAAAGGAAAGAAGCCAAACGTTGAGCACTTACGGGTTTTTGGCTGCGTATGTCATGCTAAAAAGGAGACACCACATCTCAAGAAATTAGATGACAGATCACAACTTCTTGTTCACTTAGGCATTGAACCAGGGTCCAAGGCATATCGTCTCTACGATCCAGCAAGTCGAAGAATTATAGTAAGTAGAGACGTCGTCTTTGAAGAAAGCAAACATTGGAAGTGGAATCCTACTGAGAAAGAGATAGGTGAACCAGGGATGATCACCATCACTCTCCCTAATATCAAGGATACCAAGCAAAGTGGTGTTTCACTAGAGATCAAAGACAATGAAGAAGGTGATGAAATTGTTGATGTTGATAGCGAGACAGAGTGCAACACTGATACAGAAGCAGAACCTGTACTGAGACGTTCAGCGAGGGAAAGCAAGAGACCTGGTTATTTGGATGATTACGTCATGCTAGCAGAAGAACTTGAGACAGAACGTATTCTTCTTATGATTAATGAAGAACCATGGGATTGGAGTGAGGCAAAAGATATGAAAGTTTGGAGAAACGCTTGTGAAGAGGAGATTGAGTCTATAAAGAAAAACAGAACATGGACGTTGGTTGATTTACCGGCTGGGAGCAAAGCAATAGGATTAAAGTGGGTGTTCAAGTTGAAACGCAACGCTGATGGTAGTATAAACAAGCACAAAGCTAGGCTTGTCGCAAAAGGGTATGTGCAGCGTGAGGGAATTGATTATGAGGAGGTATTTGCGCCCGTAGCAAGGCTGGAGACTGTGCGTGTATTACTGGCACTAGCAGCATCAAGACATTGGGAAATTCACCACCTCGATGTAAAGACTGCCTTTCTCCACGGTGAGCTTAAGGAGGAAGTATTCGTAATGCAACCTGAGGGCTTTAAGATAAAAGGTAAAGAGGGTAAAGTATACAAACTTCACAAAGCTCTATATGGTCTAAAACAAGCACCAAGAGCTTGGAATATCAAGCTGAATCAGATTCTCAAGGAGCTTGGTTTTAATAAGTGCTCAAAGGAGCCATCTCTGTTTAAAAGAAGAACGAACAGGTCCTGTCTTCTTGTAGCAGTTTATGTTGATGATTTACTCATCACTGGATCAAGACTCGACGACATACAGGAGTTTAAGAGAGAGATGTCGGCAAAATTCGAGATGAGTGATCTCGGGCTTCTTCATTACTATCTTGGTATCGAAGTAACTCAAACAAGAGATGGAGTGATCTTGAAACAGGAAAGATATGCGTGTAAGATACTAGAGGAAGCGGGAATGGGTGAGTGTAATCCTGTTCATATACCAATGGACGCTGGGTTAAAGTTATCCAGAGCACCACATGAAGAAACAATCAACGAGAGAGAGTTCAGAAGAAATATTGGATGCTTGAGGTATTTGATTCATACAAGGCCGGATCTAGCATACTGTGTTGGGGTCTTAAGTCGTTATATGCATGATCCAAGGGCGTCACATGGAGCTGCGTTGAAACAAGTCCTACGCTACCTTAAAGGATCATGCTCACTCGGTCTCTACTATAAGACTAATGAAGGAAAAGAGCTTGTAGGTTACAGCGACAGTAGCTACAACGTTGATCAAGATGATGGGAAGAGTACAACAGGACATATTTTCTACCTCAACAAATGTCCTGTTACTTGGTGCTCACAAAAGCAAGAAATTGTTGCTCTATCTAGTTGCGAGGCAGAGTTTATGGCAGCCACAGAGACAGCTAAACAAGCTATATGGTTGCAGGAACTTCTTGGTGAGATCACAGAAGATGAGATCGAGAAAGTGATCATCCGCATTGATAATAAATCGGCTATAGCACTGACAAGAAATCCAGTGTTTCATGGACGCAGTAAACATATTCACAGGCGGTTCCATTTCATAAGAGAATGCGTCGAAGAAGGGCTTGTAGACGTTGAGCATGTAGCTGGGAATAAACAGAAGGCTGACATATTAACAAAACCACTTGGGAGAATCATGTTCAAAGAGATGAGAGATCTCATTGGAGTTCAAGAATTGAAAGATGAGAATTACAAGCTTAAGGGGAAGTATGTTGAACCTAAGCTTGTAGTTAGTTAACTTGAGATAGAAGTTATCCTAATGAGATTAGGATTTAGTAAAGATTGAGAGTTATCTTTAAGATATGTTTCCTAATGAGTTTAGGAAACATATCTTAAAGATAACTCTCAATCTTTACTAAATCCTAATCTCATTAGGATAACTTCTATCTCAAGTTAACTAACTACAAGCTTAGGTTCAACATACTTCCCCTTAAGCTTGTAATTCTCATCTTTCAATTCTTTCTTCTTCCCCTTAAGCTTGAAAGAAACTTGCTCATCGTGCTTATTAGGAAAACAAGTGAGACAAAGCTTTCCAAAGGCAACGATGTACCGTGCTGATTATGTTTTGGAGCTTATTCATGGGGATCTTTGCGGGCCTATATCACCAACCACAGCGGCTGGTAACAGGTATATATTCGTGTTGATTGATGATCATACACGATACATGTGGTCTATTCTTCTGAGAGAGAAGAGCGAGGCATTTGAGAAATTTAAGAAGTTTAAAAGAATGGTTGAGCAAGAGACAGGAAAGTTTATTAAAACACTTCGAACTGATAGAGGTGGTGAGTTTACTTCTAAAGAGTTCCAAGCGTTCTGTGATGATCATGGAGTAAGAAGACATCTAACTGCACCATACTCACCGCAGCAAAACGGTGTTGTGGAAAGACGGAATCGAACACTCATGGAAATGACCAGGAGTATTATGAAGCATATGAGTATTCCAAACTGGTTGTGGGGGGAAGCAGTACGACACTCTACGTATCTCATCAACCGTGTGGGAACAAGGACACTAAAACAGCAGACACCATATGAGATGCTTAAAGGAAAGAAGCCAAACGTTGAGCACTTACGGGTTTTTGGCTGCGTATGTCATGCTAAAAAGGAGACACCACATCTCAAGAAATTAGATGACAGATCACAACTTCTTGTTCACTTAGGCATTGAACCAGGGTCCAAGGCATATCGTCTCTACGATCCAGCAAGTCGAAGAATTATAGTAAGTAGAGACGTCGTCTTTGAAGAAAGCAAACATTGGAAGTGGAATCCTACTGAGAAAGAGATAGGTGAACCAGGGATGATCACCATCACTCTCCCTAATATCAAGGATACCAAGCAAAGTGGTGTTTCACTAGAGATCAAAGACAATGAAGAAGGTGATGAAATTGTTGATGTTGATAGCGAGACAGAGTGCAACACTGATACAGAAGCAGAACCTGTACTGAGACGTTCAGCGAGGGAAAGCAAGAGACCTGGTTATTTGGATGATTACGTCATGCTAGCAGAAGAACTTGAGACAGAACGTATTCTTCTTATGATTAATGAAGAACCATGGGATTGGAGTGAGGCAAAAGATATGAAAGTTTGGAGAAACGCTTGTGAAGAGGAGATTGAGTCTATAAAGAAAAACAGAACATGGACGTTGGTTGATTTACCGGCTGGGAGCAAAGCAATAGGATTAAAGTGGGTGTTCAAGTTGAAACGCAACGCTGATGGTAGTATAAACAAGCACAAAGCTAGGCTTGTCGCAAAAGGGTATGTGCAGCGTGAGGGAATTGATTATGAGGAGGTATTTGCGCCCGTAGCAAGGCTGGAGACTGTGCGTGTATTACTGGCACTAGCAGCATCAAGACATTGGGAAATTCACCACCTCGATGTAAAGACTGCCTTTCTCCACGGTGAGCTTAAGGAGGAAGTATTCGTAATGCAACCTGAGGGCTTTAAGATAAAAGGTAAAGAGGGTAAAGTATACAAACTTCACAAAGCTCTATATGGTCTAAAACAAGCACCAAGAGCTTGGAATATCAAGCTGAATCAGATTCTCAAGGAGCTTGGTTTTAATAAGTGCTCAAAGGAGCCATCTCTGTTTAAAAGAAGAACGAACAGGTCCTGTCTTCTTGTAGCAGTTTATGTTGATGATTTACTCATCACTGGATCAAGACTCGACGACATACAGGAGTTTAAGAGAGAGATGTCGGCAAAATTCGAGATGAGTGATCTCGGGCTTCTTCATTACTATCTTGGTATCGAAGTAACTCAAACAAGAGATGGAGTGATCTTGAAACAGGAAAGATATGCGTGTAAGATACTAGAGGAAGCGGGAATGGGTGAGTGTAATCCTGTTCATATACCAATGGACGCTGGGTTAAAGTTATCCAGAGCACCACATGAAGAAACAATCAACGAGAGAGAGTTCAGAAGAAATATTGGATGCTTGAGGTATTTGATTCATACAAGGCCGGAACTAGCATACTGTGTTGGGGTCTTAAGTCGTTATATGCATGATCCAAGGGCGTCACATGGAGCTGCGTTGAAACAAGTCCTACGCTACCTTAAAGGATCATGCTCACTCGGTCTCTACTATAAGACTAATGAAGGAAAAGAGCTTGTAGGTTACAGCGACAGTAGCTACAACGTTGATCAAGATGATGGGAAGAGTACAACAGGACATATTTTCTACCTCAACAAATGTCCTGTTACTTGGTGCTCACAAAAGCAAGAAATTGTTGCTCTATCTAGTTGCGAGGCAGAGTTTATGGCAGCCACAGAGACAACTAAACAAGCTATATGGTTGCAGGAACTTCTTGGTGAGATCACAGAAGATGAGATCGAGAAAGTGATCATCCGCATTGATAATAAATCGGCTATAGCACTGACAAGAAATCCAGTGTTTCATGGACGCAGTAAACATATTCACAGGCGGTTCCATTTCATAAGAGAATGCGTCGAAGAAGGGCTTGTAGACGTTGAGCATGTAGCTGGGAATAAACAGAAGGCTGACATATTAACAAAACCACTTGGGAGAATCATGTTCAAAGAGATGAGAGATCTCATTGGAGTTCAAGAATTGAAAGATGAGAATTACAAGCTTAAGGGGAAGTATGTTGAACCTAAGCTTGTAGTTAGTTAACTTGAGATAGAAGTTATCCTAATGAGATTAGGATTTAGTAAAGATTGAGAGTTATCTTTAAGATATGTTTCCTAATGAGTTTAGGAACTTAGGTTTTATATATAAAGGATATGCAAGAGTGTTGCATAACTTGTGGGTTGAGTGCTTTAGTTTTTGAAGATTGTTTCTAAAGCCTTGAGTTATTAATAAAGAGTTTGAGTTTGAGTTCTTGGTTGTTGAGCTACAATCATAAGTCTTGATTTCAATATTCTACATGGTTGTCTAAACAATATTCCATGAAGTTAATCCCTTAAATCGCCATGTTAATTATATTTTTAACGCGCTAGATAATGAAAAGTAACTTGGATGAGAGAGTTCATACATGAAGCAAAGAGAGGACACCAATAGCCTATTGGTGTCCAGAGAGTTGGTGGAATTCATTTAATCAAACCAGATACTGGTTTAAATGAACCGGATATAAAATTAGATACTTTAGTGAAACCAAGTTAGTGGAATTTGATAGTTCCAAATCTCAAAATATCCCTACACCATAGAAGCTACAACTTAGGTGTAGAAAATCATAGGAAGAAAGAAAATTAAAAAAGTGAGGGAAAAGGAAAAAGTTTGCTTGCGGGGAAGCGTGGAGGGTGGCAGAGAGTGTGAGAGAGAGATTATGATTCAGACATTGTTGGGTTATACAGTTGTTACTACTTCAAAACTGCTTTTTCTGGTTTAGGTTCTCTGTTTAAATACAGACATTTCAAATCTTAACAATTCTCCTAACTATAGATGGCTGATCTTGATATACATCGATTAAGTCTTCTCCTCCCAAAGCAAAAATAAGCAAAAGAAGACAAATAAATATAGTATGAATAGCAATGAGATCTGATGATAAGCTTGATATCTTAATATCTTATCAAGCATGATATTTGTATTTGTCTTTAATAAAGTTTTAACTCTATCATGTACACTGTTCCAATCCAATGCGTAAATCTACGTGTATTGTTGTAATCTTGATGCTACATACTTTTGAGACATGATCTTAATCGTATCAGAGATATATATCTTCAACTTTTGATGTTTATAAGATGATTAAGCTACGCGGGTGAATTTATATAGCAACGTTCATAATATTGGCATAAGAACATTAACAAAGATTCAAGAGAGAGAGTAAAAATAATGGAGGAGAGAGAGAATGGCGGGGGCCATAATGTGGCAGGGCATGTGGCTGGGATTCCAACTTGACCTTGTCGGTTGTTCTCTGTACTGCCCTCCTCTGCAACCCACACACTATAAAGCCTAATTTCCTTCTTTTTTTTTTACTAAACGCTCCTTTTTGGTACATCTCCAAAATAAAACAGTATGATGGTAATTATTTGTGGTTTTGACATTAAAATTTTAGTTTTTAAAGGTTTTCGGTATTTTTTTTTCAAATGAACAAACTATAAAGGTTATCCTATAACTAATCCCTTTGTTCCTAAGAAATAAATGTTTAAAAATAAAATTATGTTTCAAAAAGATGTATGTTTACAATTGTTCTGCAATTTTTAGTAGTTAATAATTATAAATTGTAAAATTCAAATATTAATTGTACTTATTCAAATACTATTAGTTTAAAATTATGAAGAATAGCTAAACGCAAATTTATAATTAATATTTAATATGTTTTTCTAATATGTGCAAAACACAAGAAAATGCATAATTTAGGAAAAGAGAGAGTATACTTTACATTTGAAAGATGTGATTTTTAATCACTCAAACAACGCCCAAATCCGATCAAGATCTTGTTGAGCAAAAATAAAAGTATACAAACGTATATTAGACGTAGCAGTTGCACCGAACAAAAAAGAATTATGCGCACAATGCACAAACATAATTTAATGCTATAGAATGCGAGTTTATACTTTATCAGTAAACTTCAATATTCGTTCAATTTTCTGATTACAAATGTACTTATGTACATATGATCCATTGGCACAAATTACAATATTCTGAATTGATTATTACTAGATGTTAGTGTTTGTTTAATAGTTATTATCAGCTGACTGTATATAATTTTTTACTTTACTTAAAGGGAATTAACTGTTGTGATATACAAGCAACAGTCTGCCCATTTCAGACTGATTTACATTTTAGCATTTTAGCGTTATGCAACAACAACAAAAAATAATCATATAACTGAGAAATTTTAAAAAAAATTCTATGTACTCATATTTTCTGTTTTTACCATTTTAATATGTCAATGCACTAATGGCTTGTGGTACTTGGTAAAAATGACATACAAACTGCGACATAATTCAATAATTGCATCAGTTTCATGCCAATGATATATACTATGAAATTTGAGCTTCAAGTTACTGTTGAATCGTGATGTGTATAGAACTAAACTAACTGATAGACCAATCAAATTTCATACAAATTAAGAAAGAAAAAACAATTGGTGTGACCAAAATGCATAGAGTTATGCAATATAATTACTATAAACTTACATGGCTTCAATTTTTTTTTGCTAAAGTTATGCATTATTAAAAAATAATATATCAAATCAACTAATTGTAAAACTTAAATAAACTTACATGATGTCTAAAAAACTTACATTAATCTGTGATTATGTATTACTGATTCAACCAGATGCGTCGTTTTAAAATATACCTTTTATGATTTAATTGTATATGATATATAGAGTAAAAATATGTTATTTATCATCATTTTAAATTTATTGATGAAGATCTCAATACACCGCTTATAAATAAATATATGGAATATGATGAAAATAACTAGAAGTAGTTCTAATCTGATGCATTGTTAGTTTATTTTCGTTTATATATTATCTTCATTTTTTTAGTTTTCAGATTTAAAATGTTCACTCATGTTATGATTATTGCTAAATGTAGTAGTTTTAAAATAAAATGCATTTTGTTTATATTTACAAATACTACAATACAATATAACATGTGGTCTGAAAGGTTGTTCAATTGCCTATTTAGATTGGATGTTAAAACATTATAATAGAGTCATTTAGCTTAATATTCCAAAATAAACTTTTAAGTATTTTTCTTCCCATTTTAACTTTTTCTATGTTCTCGTTTTTCTCTTGAAGATTGATAAAGGGTCAGTAGTATAGTATAATTTTTATATGAAAATGGTCTAAATGACATCTTTTTTTTTTATCATCTCTTCTTCTCCTTTTTCATGACAAACTAAAACCAGACCCCTCAATTAAAAACCTTAATTCTCTAATTTCTCAGTTCTCTAACTAGGGTTAGAAGATTGAGAAATTAGAGAATTGAGAGATTAGAGAATTAAGGTTTTTATTTTGGGGATTCTGTTTTCAACCGGGATAATATACTTTCTTCATAGACATAAATATACTTAATCAGGTTAAAAATTCAGAATCACTGAAATAATCTTTCAACTAGTTGAACTAATCCCACAGATCATTACCATTAGTATTCATTTAAGTCCAAGATTACCTTAAAATTTTGCTTTAAAATTATAAAAGCACTTCAAAGGAGATGCTAAATGAGAAGTACTTCACTACATGATAGTATAATATATACTCATACGATCGTCTCTATCTCTTTCCCATGGCCTCACCACAAGAACTGTCTCTTATAATCAGATCTCAAAGGTTTGCTTGTTGGGAGCACTGAGACATCAAACATGACTTCTTCTCTCTTTCAACCTTAACAACTAATTAACCCTAAAAGTTCCCTTTTACAGTATCAATCCCAAAAGTTCCTAGACATCTCATCTCTCTCTCCATTAATACCCTTCACAAGTAAAAAAAAAGCTTTTGAGCTTTTATTGGTTAAGGTCCTCTTCAGTTCCTCCTGGAAAATCTGAGTCTTACCTCGTGTACTTGCTTTTATCGGTAAGTCTCTGAATCTCTTTGTCTTTAATTAACATTCTTCTTTTTGTCTTTAACAGTCTTTCTTTCCTTATTAGCAGTCTCATTAATATTTTCTTTTCCAGACATGAGATTAAACAAACCCTAGAGTAGAGATCCACAAGTTTTTTTTTTTTTTTTTTTGGTAGGGTAGAGATCCACAAGTTAAACCCTTCTCCATCTCCTTTTTTTTTTGTCAGCGCCCTTCTCCATCTCCTTAATTGCAAATTAAATCATTTTCAGGGTTTAATTATAATTAAACTCCAAGAAAAAGAAAATGGATATGAGAAGCCATGAAATGATTGAGAGAAGAAGAGATGACAATGGCAACAATGGTGTTGGTAATATCAATAGCATTATTACAAATGAAGATAACTGCAACGGTAACAACAACACTCGTGTCTCTTCCAACTCTCAAACCCTAGTTCCCCACCAATCCAAGTCTTCGCCTTCTTTTTCCATCTCCACCGTACGGTACCGAGAGTGTCTGAAGAACCACGCGGCGAGCGTCGGTGGAAGTGTATATGACGGTTGCGGCGAGTTCATGCCGAGTGGTGAGGAAGGAACATTAGAAGCTCTTAGATGCGCTGCTTGTGACTGCCACCGTAATTTCCACCGGAAAGAAAACGACGGCGTAGGAAGCTCAGATGGAAGCTCTCATCACCGTCATCATCACCACCATCACCAGTACGGTGGAGGGAGAAGACCACCGCCGAGAAACATGATGCTTAACCCACTCATGCTTCCTCCCCCGCCGAGTTACGCGCCGTTGCACCACCACAAGTACGGAATGAGTCCTCCTGGTGGAGGAGGAATGGTGACGCCGATGAGCTTCCCTTACGGCGGCGGCGGAGGAGGAGCTGAGTCGTCTAGTGAAGATCTGAATATGTATGGACAGTCAAGCGGAGAGAATGGAGGAGGTGTTACGCCGGGACAAACGGCGTTTTCGATGAAACGGTTCAGGACGAAGTTCACGGCGGAGCAGAAGGAGAAGATGATGGAGTTTGCGGAAAAGCTAGGGTGGAGGATGAACAAGCAAGACGAAGAAGACCTCAAGAGATTCTGTGGTGAGATCGGAGTTAAGAGACAGGTCTTCAAAGTCTGGATGCATAACAACAAGAACAATGCTAGGAAACAACCAACACCAACAACAACAACATGAACTCTCTAATGGTGAAGTGATCAAGTACTACTTAGTTGTGAGATTATGTAAGAGAATCATCTCTTAATCTATTGTTATCTTTTTGTTTTAGATGTTATCTAGGTTTTGTAGCTTGTACGATTGGATGATGTTTTGTTTGAGTAGTTAATAATAAATTAATAATAGAGTCAATCGGCTAAAACCCCATAGAGAAGTTGGAAATTAGGTAATTAGCCATGATGTAACAAGTTGTGTGTCTATAAACAAAGATATCATGGAGTGGAATTTAGAATTGAGTTAATTATTAGAAAAGTTGCGTATATGGAATGCAATTTAACTTAATAATATGTGTTTTTAGTTTAGTTTGACTTTTTGTCTTTTACACGGATGGTACTTGTAATCAGTTTATTCACTATTTTATGATTCTGTCTTTTTTACGCTTAAGTACAAAGTTAGAGATATACAAATACGATCGACGCTATTTTTTTTTTTTTGTAACAGGCTTTCAACGCTATTATTAACTAGGGGTGGGCACTTTACCCGATATCCGAAGTGGCACCCGAACCCGATCCGAAAAAACCGAACCGAAGTAGCAAAATACCCGAACGGATATTGAATAAGGAGAGATTGGATACCCGAACCCGAACGGATAATACCCGAACCCGAATGGATATCCGAAGATAACCGAACATATGTATAATTAACCTTATGTTTCTAGTTTATATCTCTCATTTTATATAAAATATTTATATTGATACTACACATAATTTAAGTTCATATGATATACATACAATTCCGGAAAAAATGATTTGCTACTCACTTAAAATGCATGTCAAGTTTTTTATTTCAAAAATTAACAAAAAGTTATATCCAAAATTAAAAAAAAATAACTAAATTAGTGTCTTTTTAGTTTTAAAATGTTATGTCCAAATCTATTAACCATTCAATCTATTAAAAATAAAAAATTAGTTAACTAAAAGTTATATTTTAAAATACAATAAACTTGAGAAATGAAAATTTTAATATTTTTTTTCAAAATCTAAATATCCGAACCCGATCCGAAATAACCGAATCCGAACTAAAAATACCCGAACCCGACCCGAAGTACAGAAATACCCGAACGGGTTCTAGACCTCTATACCGAAATACCCGAAAATCCGAAATACCCGACCCGAACCCGAACGGGTACCCGAACGCCCACCCCTATTATTAACAGTTCGATACAAATCTTAGAAAAAAAACAAAAGCTGCAATACGTACCTTCAAATGCAAAAAAAAAAAAACCTAGTAAAGTGTTTCTTAATTTCACTTACAGAGAATCTTGTAGATAAGCATCATTTGGAACCAACCAAAAAACAAGTATATAATGTAAACACAACATTTTTTTGCAGGCTACGTTACATTTTTCTGTGAAGATTTCAATGTTTATATGAGCAAAATTGTTATGTTATTATTATGGTATATAACAATATATAATTTAGTTTTTTTTGTTATAGATATTATATATATATGATAGATATATGCATATGCAAGCGTTATGATCAAAGTTAACTTTTTATATGTTTGATGTGAATGTCTCCAACCATTTGATTTGGCTCTACTGTAGAGAACTAGTCACCTTGCAGTTTTGTACCAAAACAAAAACATGAGAAAAAAAACTTAATATATTTTTTTTTTGATCAAAGAAATTTAACATATAGATATATATATATATATCACAGATAGGGCCAAAGTTATATAACTCAGGACCTATGTGTATCCTTTTTCTTTTCTTTTTCTGTGTCGTCACAACCTATGTATCGTATCTAAGCTACCATATATATGTAATAATGGATATAAATAAATAACACTTTTCGAGCTTCTATTTTCTTTTTTTTGCGACTACTTTTGAATGGAGAATGTTGATTATTAATATTATAAAATAATTATTTCATTTTGTTTCTTCCTTTGAGAAAAAGAAAGTGGGCCAAAGGGTAAAAGATCCAAGTCTAATTTCTGTATATGATCCTCCTTCTTCTGTATGTTTTAGTTGGCTGCCTACATTGTTCACGTTAGAGCATGATTAACCTAAAATTTTTAGATTGGGATTCTTAGTGGAAGTTAAAAACAGTTTTTTAACTTACGCTAAAAAACCCACTTTAAAAACCCCGAATTAATTATGGTCTTAGAAATGAGGCGGCTCGACGGATTAAAGGCCACACTTATTTATAACAATCAGACCGGTAAAGTTCATAAATGTAATCTGTAATCTATATCATCGGAATGCATAAGTGAAACAATGTACAGTACTATTTATGAATGCCACCAACAAAACAATGTTGTGTTTTGATTGATATCTTATTTTTAATAAAAAACTAGATTTTTTAACCGCGATACGCGCGGATAAGATATTATATGTATTTTTCAATTCTAAAAAATAATGTATAATATTGTATTATATTATTTAAAGAATAGAAAATAAGATTACATAACATAAATATATTTTTTATATTTTCTTTGTGGAAATCATTATGTTGTTTGATTGTTGTACTTAATTCACATATTTGCATAGATATTTGTGATAGATGAATAACTATATTTTTATTATCAGTAAATAATATATATTTATTATATAATATAAGAAAAATGAAATTATTTACTTTTTAACAAACTTGTCTCATGTTGGGGACTCGATTATAGACATATCATATTCGAATGAAACATTTTTACACTTATCAATCTTCTTAACAATCAAGAAACAAATCTGAATATTAAAACAATATCTCATACGATCTCTTTGTGGAATAACTGCTCTGAAGAAATTGAATTTATGCATCAAAAAGGACTGGAAATGGATATGCATATGGGTTATCTAAGTAGATCAGCTTTACAAAAAACTATTTATAGTTCATATATCATTTATGTCCATCCTATTTTTTTTGTCCATCATTTCTTAAACATCTTGAAATAAGTAATGCTAATTAATAATAAACTTTTTGCTCACAAAATAAAAATCAAATTTGTTTAATTTGTCTAAGTGATATATGTATTTCTCAATTCTAAAAAAAAATGTATAATATTGTATTATATTATTTAAAAAATATAAAATATGACTACATAACATAAATATATTTTTTAAATTTTCTTTGTGGAAATCAATATGTTGTTTGATTGTTGTACTTGATTCACATATTTGCATAGATATTTGTGATAGATGAATAACTATATTTTTATTATCAGTAAATAATATATATTGATTATATAATATAAGAAAAATAAAATTATTTACGTTTTAAACAAACTTGTCTCATGTTGGAGACTCGGTTATAGACATATCATATACGAAGGAGACATTTTTACAGTTATCAATCTTCTTAACATTGAAAAAACAAATCTACATATCAAAACAATATCTCATACGATCTATTTGTGGAATAACTACTCTGAAGAAATTGAATTTAGGCATCAAAAAGGACTGAAAATGGATGTGCAGATATGTTTTCTAAGTCTGCTTCACAAAATACTATTCATAGTTCATATATCATTAATGTCCATCCTATTTTTTTGTCTACCATTTCTTAAACATCTTGAAATAACTGATGCTAATTAATAATAAACTTGTTGCTGGAAAAAAAATCAAATTTGTCTAATTATCGCTTAAATATTTTATTAATATGGTCTAAGAAGCTTTTAAGTGATATCATAGTTTAATTTATTAGTTTTTTTGTTAATTTTTAGAGGTTTTTGTATTTAAGATTTTTTCCATATTAAGCTTCTCTTTCTTTCACAGAATTGATATATATATATATATATATCATAAAAATTACCATCAAACCAGTTTTACTTATTTATTATTTTGTTTTAACGAAAATACACTTTTTAAATAATTTAATTTAAAATAAAATTATATATTAATTTGCTGTATTTTAACAATTTCATTGATTTAATTAATTTGCTTTGGTGGATAACTTAAAAAGTTTTCATATGAATCGGGGAAAGCAAGTTTATGTTGCTATATTATATTTATTTTGTGTATATAGAATCTATATATAATGCTAGTGTAATAAAGAAAGAACATTATTTTTTTGTAACTTCAAAAATATACATTATTACAATTTAAAATGAATCAAAATTGAATAAAATGGTAATTAAATATTTCTAAATCTAATTGTTTAGTTGGATTCTCATGAAAAAAATCGATTGGTTAAACAAATGTTTCAAAATTTGTTGTGGTATTGTTTTGTCTATAAATTATAAAATTTATTGAATTAATATATTTAATTATTGCATCCTTAAATAATATTTTATTAAGACATTAGAAAAATATGTTTTGAGTTGTTTTGTCAAATTGTACAAAAATCTATGCTTTTTCATATTTGTAACTTCAAAAAGATACATTATGATAATTTGAAATTAATCAAAATTGAATAAAATGGTAATTAAATATTTGTAAATCTAATTATTATTTTTATCTTGTTTAGTTGGATTCTCATGAAAAAAAAATTGATAGGTTAAACAAATGTTTCAAAATTTGTTGTGTTATTGTTTTGTCTATAAATTACAAAATTTATTGAATTAATATATTTAATTATTGCACCCTTAAATAATATTTTATTAAGACATTAGAGAAGTATGTTATGAGTTGTTTTGTCAAAATTTTACAAAAATCTATGTTTTTTCATATTTGTCACGAAATTTATATGTTAAACTTACTTTTACAAAATTCTTAACTTTGTCACGAAAACAAAAATCTATGATTTTTCATATTTGTCAACGTTCTCACACTTTCTAAGAATATATTAGCTTAGTCACTTACTTATTTTTTTTTTACAAAACAAAGTATCGGAGTCTTGAAAGTTGAATTCATATTATTGTAAATGTACATAAGAGTTTGTGATTATATACTTAGTGGTTCTTGTATATGTGTCCAAGAAAGTTTCAATGGCTTAGTGGTAACTGTCCTATATATATATATCATACTAATCCGGGTTCGATTCTCACCTTCGCATTGTTTTTTTATTTTTTACGAAAAATAAATGAGATGACATGGCAATTTCGGGTTCTCTGATTGGTTGATTTTTCTATCCTATGTGGACACCCTCTCCATGGCTTATATCCCCCTTCTCATGAAAAAAAAAGCGATAGGTTAAACAAATGTTTCAAAATTTGTTGTGTTATTGTTTTGTCTATAAATTACAAAATTTATTGAATTAATATATTTAATTATTGCACCCTTAAATAATATTTTATTAAAATATTAGAGAAGTATGTTATGAGTTGTTTTGTCAAAATTTTACAAAAATCTATGTTTTTTCATATTTGTCACGAAAATTTATATGTTAAACTTACTTTTACAAAATTCTTAACTTTGCACGAAAACAAAAATCTATGTTTTTTCATATTTGTCAACGTTCTCACACTTTCTAAGAATATATTAGCTTAATCACTTACTTATTTTTTTTTTACAAAACAAAGTATCGGAGTTTTGAAAGTTGAATTCATATTATTGTAAATATACATAAGAGTTTGTGATTATATACTTACTGGTTCTTGTATATGTATCCAAGAAAGTTTCAATGGCTTAGTGGTAACTGTCCTATATATATATCATACTAACCTGGGTTCAATTCTCACGTTCGCATTGTTTTTTTATTTTTTACGTCGTTGATCAATGACCAAGCTTTTTGTATAAATATCACTATTCCCATTTGCTAAAATAGAACACAATATTCGTGTCGGCTTTCAAAGGTTTATTATATATATTAACCAAAGTATCTCAGATTTATGGAATGATCTAAAATAATTTCTAAAAATAATTACATTTCAAGAAAAAAATCTCTCCGAATATCCAAATGAGATTAAAAATATTAAAGTATTTCTAATGGAGATTTTATCCATTGGAGTTCTTAAAATGCATATATATTTTGTTGTAGAATTTTTGGATGTAACTTTATTTGATATAGTTGTAAAACTAAATGATGAAAAAATATATTCTTACATCATCTTTTCTGCGGTTTGCTAAATAAAATTTTAGAAAATAAAGTTTCTCCGGCCATTTATTTATTTTCTTTTTGTAATTCTTAAAAGTAAATAAAACTTCATTCGTGACTTTTTGTTGTATCATGATGCTTTGCAGATTCTGGGAGCAGAAAGTGGATGGAAACCAATTCCTTTCACTGATCTTGTGTTGAGTGCTTCTGTTAGAAAAGCTTACCGAAAGGCAACTCTCTACGTTCATCCTGACAAGCTTCAACAACGTGGAGCATCCGCACAACAGAAGTACATTTGCAAACATAAGTTACAAGTACAGTATCAAGCTAAGATATGGGATAGAGATAGTTCTAGAGATGTAATAACCTATAAATATTTGTAACCACGAGTTCATATATATTAAAAGAAGCTCATTCTTATTCCCAGCAAAACCATCCACAATATTTATTCATCAAGGTTTCTCAAACTAAAAGTACATAAAGCCAATGGCACACCAGTAAACGAGTGAGAGAGCTAAGACAACGAAAGTGGTTTAAAAGCCGAGCAAATGAAGCATGATTGCATTTTGGGCATGCATGCGATTCTCTGCCTGTGGGAAGACAATGGAATAAGGAGCTTCCACGACTCCATTGGTCACTTCCACTCCTCTTTCTGCAGGCAAACAATGCATGAAGTAGGCCTTTGGACCCGCCAATTTCATCAGAGCTTCATCTACCTGCAAGTTTTAACATAATATAAGTAAGATATCTAAATCAGAGCCATTCGTATACAGAAGAAATATGTTATACCTGGAAGCCTTGGAATGCTTTACGGCGGTATTCAGCTTCATCCTTTTGCCCCATACTGGCCCATACGTCAGAGTAGACAACATCAGCTCCTATGACAGCTTCTTTAGGATCATTGGTAATCTCTATCTTACTTAATCCAGCTTGTTGTGCCTTTAAAACCATCTCTTTGTCTGGTTCAAACCCTTTTGGGCAAGCGCAGACAAAATGGAAAGGAATAACTGATGCCAATTCTAACCATGAATGCACCATATTGTTCCCATCTCCCACATACACAACCTGAAATTTTATTGAATCAGTGTGTACCTAAAGATGACTTTTTCTGTATGATTTCACATACAATATCTACAAGTCTAGCTATGATTTATGATTTTGAAATAAATAATGTTTTGAAGTCAAATATTATATGCATAGATTTAATTCTGAAAGGGTTAACTAACCTTTGTCCCTTCGACTTGACCAATGTGCTCAATCATTGTGAGTGCATCGGCCATGATTTGGCAAGGGTGGTTATGATCTGTCAGACCGTTAACAACCGGTACACTCGAGTAGTTAGCCAAATCAAGAATGTCCTGCAATCAAGATTTGATTCATTCAGCTTTTAAAACACCAATACCACACACAAGACACTAAAACAGACACATGAGAAAGCACTTCTAGTGTTCCACCTAGTATCTCTTTTCTAAACCAACCAAAAACTCACCGGCATACCTGATGAGCAAAAACACGGGCCATAATGATGTCATTATAGCGCGACAGGACACGAGCAACGTCGCGAGTCTCCTCTCGCTTGCCCATCTGGATGTCATTGGGTCCAAGATACAGTGCATGTCCACCAAGCAAGAAAAAGCCAGTCTCAAAGGAAACACGAGTCCTCATGGAGGGCTTTGCAAAGATCATAGACATAGACTTCCCTTTAAAAGGCAGATAGTTCCTCTCCCCTGACTTCAACAGGGCTTTCACCTCTGAAGCCTTGTCTAGAATCTTCTTGATGGTCTCTGTGTCAAAATCATCTATGGCCAGAAAGTCTTTCAGGTCAGATTTCCCTGCAGAACACAAAAGAGATTTTAGTTAATGATTCTTTTACAGACAGGTTCCGACTTCGGACAAGAACATTTGCATTTTTGTTTAACAGATTATGTTTCTGTAATAAAAAAAAACATGCTTTGAAAGATTAATCTCCAATCAATTAACGAACTTTCTCATTTGGGTAATGCTAGAATCGGAATCTGGTAACGAAAGATCCAACCTTTCACATCGGAAGTAGAAGGGGACGTGACGGAGGAGGCTTGGCAGGAGACGCGGAGGCTGAGGGGTGAGAAGCTCGCCGGAGGAGCGAGTGAGACGGCGGAGAATCGCCTGAGAGTGGTGCCAGGGAAGAAGGACGATGAAGAGGAGAGGGAAAGAGCCGGTGATCGGGTGGAAGAGACGTGAGAAGCCATAGCCGCCGCCACCATTGTCGTAATTGCGTTGTTGATGACTCTTCTTCAGTGACACACTGCTTTACCTTATTGCTGCAGAGGAGACACGCTTGTTTCTAGGCCTTAAGGCCCATTATCAGATGTTGGGCTTTCGGCCCATATTTGTTTCTACTCCTATGACAAATTGTTCTTGCACTCTTTTTAGGGAATCAATAAACAAATTGTATATTATATATGTTCAGCAATTTAATATTTTACTAGGTGACCGGCACGCACCCTGTGCGGGCACAAAAACATGACCGGCCCGCACTCTGTGTTCCCTCTCGGCCCGCACCTCACGAGAGGGAACACAGTAACGTCAGTATGAAGAGACAGATATTGTGTGTATGTATAATTGCAACGTTACAAAATATTTTGTGTGTTTACGAAGATACTTTCATTCAAAAAATGGAATAAATAGTGTATAGTTTTAGAAGTAACAGATTATATATTATCATTAATTAGAATTGTATTGTATATGTGTCGTAATTCTTTATTTTAGGTGAATAATATTATTTTTCTATAAATAATAAACAAACATTTATGTAGACATATTAAAAGAAAATATAATAAAAATCGAAATATTATCTATAAATAATATAAATTATGAAGTACATTTCTCGATAAAGAAAGCAAATTCAATTAGAAACCTACAAAAAATTATATCTACCAAGTTCTTATGCCTGCATGCAGATGAAGCAAACATCAATAAGTTAAACAATTCTTCCATATTTGGAAAACATATATATATATAGCAATGACAAATTAAATGGTAGAGTATGTAAACACTTGTTTTCTACCAGCGTGAGCTAGAACACCGTCGTATTTAAGAATCATAAGGGCCTCTACGGGTCTTTCTTATTCGACTTCACCATCCCACTTCAGCGGCTTCAGTTGAACTTTCCTATATATCCCTGAAAAATTTCCTCCCTGCGCCATTCCAAAAGATTCTTTGCTGTGAGAAAATGACCTCATGAATTAAATAAAAAATGCATAATGCTAGCTTACTTATAAAATAGTATATTCAACAAAAAAAATGATATAAGATAGTATTACTAAACAATACAATTCAAATACTTTCCCGGACTATATTCAACAAAAAAAGAGAAAGTACTAAAAAACTTCTTCAAGGTTTCTCAGCATGTTCAAGGTTTTCTGGATCACTATCACTCTCACGACCTGGTCTATATATAAAAAAAAGAAGACCATATTGTCGTTACCAGTATTCAACACATGGAAAAAATAGACCAAACATGCTTTTTGGAGACAAGACATAAAGAGTTGAGTTCAGGGTTCTAAAGATGAGGAGCCTTTACGTCTAAACACATTTTTCTTAGCACACAAGCAGGATCGTCGTAATACCTTAATAGTATGAGAGGAGAGATTTATGAATAATACTTTAAAGAATAAAAAGAGAATGTTTGTATTTTAAGACTTTGGGTGTCTCCTATATATATACAGTCGATTTATTTCTCATATTAATGACGCACAATAAATAATGAAATCGTTTAAAGAAATATATTAAATGTGTATTGTCAAAAAATGATTTGCATATGATATGATTTTAACTTGCGCAAGTAATCCATATTAAAAACAAACAACCTAATTAGAAACATTAAAATATTTTGTAAGCAATATAATAAATATGATATCAACATGCGCAAGTTTACCGTTTGAATAATAAGAAACGTTTTTAATATTTGTCTTAATTCTAAATCTTGCCCAATGGTAAACTAAATCGATAAAATTTAATGATTTCAACTTGCGCAAGTAATCCATATTGTGAATAAGTGATTTGCATATTTAATGATTTCAACTTGCGCAAGTAATCCATATTAGAAAGGTAAGTTACTAAAAACAAATTTTGTCAATAAGTTATTTGCATATTTAATGATTTCAACTTGCGCAAGTAATTCATATTAGAAATGTAAGTTATTAAAAACAAACAACCTAATTAGTAGGGGTGTGCACTTTAACCGATATCCAAAGTGGCATCCGAACCTGATCCGAAAAACCCGAACTGAAATCTGAATCGAAGTAGCAAAATACCCGAACGGGTATTGAATAAGGAGAGATTGGATACCCAAACCCGAACGGATAATACCCGAACCCGAATGGATATCCGAAGATAACCGAACATATGTATAATTAACCTTATATTTCTAGTTTACATCTCTCATTTTATATAAAATATTTATATTGATACTACACATACTTTAAGTTCATATGATATACATACAATTACGGAAAAAAATGATTTGCTACTCACTTAAAATGCATGTCAAGTTTTTTATTTCAAAAATTAACAAAAAATTACATCCAAAATTAAAAAAAAAATAACCAAATTAATGTCTTTTTAGTTTTAAAATGTTATGTCCAAATCTATTAACCCTTCAATCTATTAAAAATAAAAAATTAGTTAACTAAAAGTTATATTTTTAAATATAAGAAACTTGAGAAATGATAATTTTAATTTTTTTTTTCAAAATCTAAATATCCGAACCCGATCTGAAATAACCGAATCCGAACTAAAAATATCCGAACCTGATCCGAAGTACAGATATACCCGAACAGGTTTTACACATCTATTCCGAAATACCCGAAAATCTAAAATACCCGATCCTAACCCGAACGGGTACCCAAGGCTAAACTAAATCGATAATTATTATTCATTAGCTATATATGGGCTTAACGAAATCGACAATAGTTTTGGGCTTGTCTACATAAGCTATTGATTAAAATAAATGAAAAATAAAATTCAGAAAAATTGACCAATAGAATTATAACAATTTTTCTGAGAAGCTCTATATTAATGTCATGTCAGCAGAAATCACTAAAGTGACTTCTGTTTTACAGGAGGATTTAGAACTCAACGTTAAGATGAATGTGATTAATCCAGAATGATATAATGAGATTTGATTTATTTTTCTTTAGCAAAGAAAATTAAAATTTAACTTGGGATATTGTAGGGCTTTACCCCGAAGGGAGCCCTTCCAGAAATTCTCGAAGGCCCAAGACAAGCTCAGACCCAGGAGGGGGTTTGGAAATAGTTTTCAACCAGCAATAGACGCGCCTCGGTTAGTACCTCATTAGCTGCGTCATTGCCCCAAGCGCAAAGATGCTTTTGAAAGGAGCACGCGAGATTTTATTTATAGCGTAAGTTTTGGAGCTTTAGAAAATTCATAACCGATGTGGGAGAAATTACAGGCAGCACCTAAAACACGCAAGCAGGCTTTATGCGTCTTGGGCCTCAGAAATTGGACCTATAAATTTCATGTCCAAACATATTTTTTCGTATTTTTGTTCGCAAGTGAAATCGTTTTTTCTGCTCTGTTAATCTTCTGTGTTACTTGGTCATCTCATCTACAGTGTTATTTTACATATTTTGTTCTATTGATTCTCTCTTATGCTAACCACAACAACACAAGCTGTGTGAGCTTAATAATTGGTCAAGTTTCATATTCGTATGCATTTAAAAAAAAATAATTCTTTCTTTTTTGTAATTTGTAGTCATATTTTCCATACATATTTTAATTTATATAAGTTAGAATTACTCATGAGCTGAGAGAAAATGGTCTCTGATATGAATAAAGATATACGATGAATATGTACTGGACATGGTCTTCCGGAACTTCCCCCAAAAGTATCAAATTCTTTTGCCTATGAGACCTCAATTTTGTATATAAAACATTGTTCTACCATATCATATGGTGTATACAAACTTACCAACATACTCACAAAGCATAGCCACAGCTCTCTTCACCACCTTCTCTCATAAAATAGTAATCCAAGCTCTCTCTCCGTCTCTTCACCAACACAACTTCTTTCTCTGCTTATTTTTCAACAAACAAAAACACATTTAGTATAAATTCAATACAAAATTCAAGTTTACTGAGTGAAAAAAATTGAGAAGTGGTTAGTTACCTGATGGTATTTCTCATCTTCTTCACGGTCTATGTAAGCCAAAAGATCATCCTGTCTCATTAAAGCCTCATGTAAAGCCTGAACCATTGAAGACAGAGTATCAAGTTACTACACAACAAAAACATTTCCTTTTTATATCAATCAGTCAATGGAAATAACTTAACATGGAACTGAGAGATTCTAGTTCTTACCTTTTTGGTAGCAATGAGCTCTGCTTCAAGGGCATCCACGCGATACACAGCTGTGTTAAGCAACTCTTCTTTCTCCCTAGGCATCTCATGTCGCTTTGAGTGAAGTGTCTCCACCTGTTTCTCAAGATCTCCTAGTCTGTTCACAACAGAAGAAACGAGGTTTCTCTCTCTGACAGTTGAATAAACCGGTGAAGGAGGACGAGACTCTCTAGCGATTGGTTCATCAACTGATGATTCAGACGGAGAATGTTCTTCTTTACTCTGTGGCAGAGCCACCATAGATATGAGAAACGTGAACAACGTGGTTAACCACCTGAAGATATGACTAACCGGTCCTAACTTTCCCAAACCGGGTGACTCCTTGGGGCCTGCACCAACAACACATTCAGTAACAGTGAAACTTTGCATTGATCTAGTTTAGTATTTAGTTTCAACTCTTTTTACCTTGTGGAGTCTTTGGCTTCTCATTAGCCACCCAAGCAACATCCACAACTTTGTCCACCATTGGTGAGTCATACTCTGATGAATCAGTAGGATATGATCTACCATTGGTCCTAATCTGCAACTTAGATCAAGAAAACAAGTAAAGTGCTATTAAAACGCAAACTATGGTTTCACTTCCATGCAAGAAAACTCTTACATCTTCACAAACAGGAGTCAACTTGGGAACATGACTGTCCTTGTTTGCTTTTGGAGAAGCCATCTCTTCTAGTTCAGAGCTTGATTCCGCTGTTGAGGTGTCACTAACCTTAATCTGAGCCAAAGTGGACAATATTGTTACGTTAAGAAATGATCAAATACATGTTTAGCATTCAAGCAAAGAATATTACCCCGGAAAAAGATGGCTTATCACATGAGTTCATACGGGAAGCACTGTTTAGAATAGATGCATGACTGCAGAGGGTTCCACCACTTTGAACCATCTACAGGTGGGAGATCAGTTAGATAGATAGCTTACTCTATTTTTGTGTTAATTTGAGTAACCAAACACACAGAGTAAACAATAAGTTGTGGAAGGTTGATTTACAGTTAATATCTCTGGGTCTTTCCAGGGACCTTTATCAGATCTCATACAGCCACCTTCATCAACACATGTACAAGCGCCACCAAGAAAATCTGGCAGCTGACTGAACAAGTTCCAAATATTATTAGGGAGATAAACCATGTTTTGGAGTCTTGAGAACCAAACAAGAAGAAAGCTGATGACTGAGAATTATTTACCTTGCATCAATTATCTCAAGTAGTTTGTTCTGGTACTTGTTACCAACAACCTATCAGAAGAACACATGGACAGCAGTTGCTGGCATGAGACTAACATAATGTTTCATATAACGTGTGGATAAGTGGATAAATATGTAGAAAGAAAGGTAACTTTACATGGATCTTTGTTACTGTTTTTGGATCAAGAAATGATTTCACCGACCCCCAAAGAAGCTTAAAACCAGGACCAGCATTGATGATGAACATGCGCTGTAGTGTCTGCATATCACATGGTTTATATTATTAATCACAGCCAACCACACACACGCACACTTTGTTAAGGAAAGTTATAGCAGCCAGCTCAAACCTCAGGGTAGTTATCATTATCAATCTTTTGCAGCTGGATTATGAGATCCCTCGCAGGCTTCGAGAAGTTCTTTAAACCCTGCAAAACATAATTTTAAAAATTGAAAAGTAAGCAGGACATTACTAACACTAAACAAGGTAAAAAAAAAGATTTATCAAGAATCTAGTAGTTTTTTTTTGTTAAGTACCACGCCTTGAACGTCAAGAATGGTGGTGCTAGAGTCAATGTGTCTCTTAGCAGCAATGCAGCAAGCAGGAAACTTGATACTAACAGTCTTCTCAAACTCTCTAACATGATACCTTATGTATCTCTCCAATGTGGTGACTTGCATGAGTTTTGCCGGATCGACTTTTCCTAACCTCTCAATGTAAACAGGTCTTCCTTCTTTGTCAACACCATGATAGCCTTGAGGGTAGTATCTGAGCACCTCATCCACCTCTTGAAACTCAAAATCCTACAACACAAATAGAATAAATAACTCTCATCAGACAAACACACAAATAACACTTATGTTAAAATCATTACCTCGACAATAGTGTCTGTACCAAACTCTTGTCTCCACTGAATCATGTTACTCCACATCAGTTTGGTTTTCCCAACATCAAACTTCCTCGCTTTCAGGAACCTGCAACATGATCTCATCATCCTCTAGGAGTGTTATATAATAGTACATACTAGTAGGCATGGGCAAAAAAAACTTGTATCCAATCCGAGCTTAAAAAAAATATTTGAATGAATTTCCTAGGATATAAAAATATATCTGAACTCGAAGTGTTGTTAACTAAACCCAAAGAGTCCGAGAATCCTAACCTAAAAATCCGAATTATCAGCCAAAATAAGTATCTAAAAATGTATGTTTATTTTGATATGATATCTAAAATGTTCGAACCCAAAATTAATGAATTCAAATAACAAATGAGTTTTAGATAGAAATATTTTTTTACCAAACATGAAGTATTGTTATCAGAACCCGACCAAAACATATATAAAACCTGAGGCTAAACCTGGAACATGATCGGAACGGGTACCCGAACCGTCATGCGTATGAAAAACTAGAGAGAGAGAGATGACCTCAACATGATGTGATAATCATCAAGCTGTGGAGGAAGCAGATTCTCAGAGAGGAGTAAACTCCTTAACTCATCAACAGCTCGCAGTTCCTCAACGTCGTGAATGTCTTCAATGGTAAGAGAGAAGTTCCGATCAGTGCTTCTCCTCCTACCGCTGCTTCCTTTCTTCTTGAGCGAGTGTCTCAGTTTGCTTGAAGCTTTGGCTGCTTTCTTCTTAAAGGTGCCGATTCTCGTTCTCTTCTCGTCCTCTGAAACTTCGAAGTCTGATCTCCGTTCTCTTCTCTCATCATTGCTCGAACACCCTTCGAAACCTGAACAATCAACTCACAAACTCAAAATTACAATTCACAATTCAGAACCGCGATCATCGGTGGAGGATAAGTAACGATGAGATATTTCTTACAAGGTCTAGCGAAATCGAGAGGGCCTGACATGAGGAGACACGAATCCCGAGAACTTGGGATTGCGGCAGCCGAGAGAGAGAAGCGATCGGAGAGAAATTGAAAGAGACGTAAGAGGGAGAAGAAGTAAAGTGTTCGGTTTTTAATATGATTAAATGTGTGTGTTTAATTAAGTCAATATCTTGCGTTACAGACTTTAACTTTTAATTGTTGCCGGAAACACAACCACCCGTCTGTGACTTCTCTTCTTTCTTGTTAAACCAGTCTTGCTTTGTTTTTTTGTTTTGTTTCTCCAATTGAAAATAATATTACTTACCACATTTTATTAATAACATTGCTAACATTTGCATGCACTACTACTAATACTTCTAGAAACAAAAGTTTAACGAAATGTGAGATATTATATAAACGTTGTTCTCTTCTTTTGTTTTATTTTTTATATTAGACGGATTCCCGAGTTAAATGATTTTATATTTGGTATATTTGATCGATTATTTAGTTTATATTGTTAAAGTATAAATTGATTTTTCACTCAAAAATAAAAGTATAAATTAATTTGGGCAATTGTCAATAATAGCACATTTTGAAGTTTATGTCTCAAAAAGAGCACTAGAAGGAGAAAGTCACAAAAATGACATTCATTAAAGGGTAAAATGTCCCTAATATCCTTGGTTTAAATTAAATAAACAAACAAAAATAAAATAAATAAATAAATAAAAAATAAATTAAAAAAAAAAATTTATAGTTTCAGATTATATGTTTTCAGATTCGAAATTTTTATAATTTTTTTTAAAAAAAAAATTTTGAATTTTTTTTTTAATTTTTTTTTCAAATTTTTTTTTATAGTTTAAAAATAATTTTTGAAACTGTTTTATAAATTTTTGTTTTTTATTTTAGTATTTATTTTTTATAAAATTTTAAATCCTAATTCCAAAACCCCACCCCCTTAACTCTAAACCCTAAGGTTTGGATTAATTAACCCAAGGGGTATAAGTGTATATTTACCTCTTTAATGAAACCTATTTTTGTGACTTTGAGCCTTGAGTGCTACTTTGGGAACAAAAACTTGGTTTGGTGCTATCCTAGTCTTTTTCTCAATTAATTTTATCTATTTTAATAATAAAAATATAAATTTTAAACCTTTTTATTAATTTACAGAAAGTTTCACGCCTTAAATTTATTTGTAGTATGATAAATTATTTATTAAAAATAGTAAATAATTTAGTAAGTGAACTAAACTTTTTATTTTTAGTACATTACTTTTGGATTAGTTTAAAACATAGGGTTTCTACATTTATTAGTTTATACAAAAAATTGTTCCTTAAATTTATTGTAATACCATAAATTATCTATTAAAATAGAAATAAATTAAACATGTGGTTTATTTTCAAAAAAATTAGTTGATTACTTAATGATTGTTTTGAAAATAGATGAAGATGACTTCTACTATTAAAATAAGTTCATTTGTGGACTTCTGAATTGCGAATGTCACCCACACAAATTTGTTTATCTTTAAAATATATGATTTGTTTTCTTTTGAATCTATTGCAAAAAAAATTAGGGTAGATTTATGGACTTATTTGCCAAATAACCAAAAAAAAATGAAAAATTAGATTTTGGGAGAGAGAATAGAGAGAGATAGGAAAAGAAAGTAAGAGAGAGGGGGGGAATTTTGGTTAGTTAGTGTATTTATGTTTTTTTGATGTATATAGGATGCAATTTCCTTAGATTTATTTTGTTCTAGTTATCATCATCATAAATAAGATTTTACATATGTAGAGCTCATTTGTGACTTGTGGTTGTCATTCATTCTGCCGGTGGAACATATATTGTTGAGATATTTTTAATTTTTATTCGAATGGATAAGGTTTTGTTTTCTCTTTTATTTAAAAACCACTTAAATGTTAATTGGTAATAAAAAATCTTTATTAGGTTGTAAACAAAGCGACAAATAAAAAAAAGTTGGAAATAGACAATTAAAATACATAAAAGATTATAATTTACAGCCTAAACCAAAGTATGTCTTATTTTAGTTTGAAACACACCTGCAGCTTTGTCGGCAAAGGCATCTCGTTTTTCTTTTCTCATTTGCTAACCATATCCATACATATAGAATATTATGCCACTTTGACTAAAAAGTAAGATGATCACTTAATAAATTACTACTAATTAACTTTTGTTTCTTTGGGTAAAATACAACGCCGAACAAGATTAAATTAATTAAATCAGAGTGAGCTTAACGACATAGATTACTAATATGTACATCACGCTATATGTTACGCATATATTATACAGTTTTCCCTGGGACAATGGGTTAAGTGCACTGTGCAGAAGCATTCTCCGATCTCAACACTCTGCTTCTTCCTCCACTTTGATCCTGACAATAACTTCTTCTTATGTACAGAGACAAACACTTGTTGACTGAGCTGTCCGAAGGAGAAATATAAGTAATGAAGATGACACAATTATTTACATGAACTTTCTTCTGTTCTTCGTACCCTTTATGTGTATTTCTTCAGGTTAAGCTTGGCCCGGAACTTGCTAAGCATGTCTTTCCACTCAGCTGCAAACCATAAAAAAAAAGTCGTTGTTCTTAATGATGAGCAACCTACATGGAAATGCGGATCAAGGTCACCTAAACTGATTAGTATCATAACAATTAACATAAAAGCTTACCAGCTTCATCATTAACAGCTTGCACCATGTTGCTCAAAATATTGAACTCTTTAGTATCAAGACAAGCCTGACCCTTTGGTCTGTACAAAGGCAAAACAAAGCTTTAGGTTTCGACACTCAAAAATTCAAAAAGCAAGATAGATATGATCTAGGCCGGGTGTTAGAAAATTTACCGGTCTTATTTTCTATTGTAAATGTGTACCGGTCTTGTTCAGTAAATAATAAACCATCTGAAGCAGCTTTTCATTAACAAAGGCATGTTGCTC